>NC_088855.1:35759196-36059196 GCF_963853765.1 Magallana gigas | reverse complement strand
TCTCTCTCTCTCTCTCTCTCCGTTTCCTTACCTCTTGACAAGTTGTTGGGTGACACCTTGTCATTATAGTGTACTCCATCAGTCTCTACATGGTTCTTGAGTGATTTCCACCTTGTATCAACTTCTGGGTCAACATCACACACCTGCAATCATGGTCAAATGTATATATAGTAAAACTCGTTTAGTACAAACACTGACATTGCGAATTCACGGATATAGCGAAGTCATCTTGGATCCCCAGCTATGTAAATTTAATGAATTTCTTATACGGTTATAACGAATTACGGATATAACGAAGTTATTTCTTAGGTCCCAGTGACTTCGTTATAACCAAGTTTTGCTGTACCAGGGCATAGATAATTTTTCATCCTAAAAATTGAAACTAATCATTTCCTTGTCATTGACTAAAGGGATTAAAATTCTGGAAAAAATAATAAAAGATACATGAACTATAATTTTTCATAACTGCAGTAACAAGAATTATTTGCCCCCATCTTATTTTCGCCTCTTTTGCCCTCATTTTCAATACTCAGCAAATTTCATAACATCTGTTCAACTCAATTCAACAAGCTATAACATTTTTTTTATCTATTGGAAAATACATATTTTATCCCCTAAAGTGCACAAAAAGCTACTTCAGGCAAGTTTACAAAAATTTCTTAAAATTATATTTAAAAAGATTCTTAGCAAATAAAATATAAGAAATTTTTTTTAAGACCATCTAGAGGAAAACCTCAGAGGTCATAGCCATTCTTAGAAATTCTCTTAACTAAGATGTCCTATTAAGTAATAATGCCATAAAAATGTTCAAGCTAGGATTAAAAGTTCTTAAAGATTGAGGTAGTTGTTATCAGTATTAAGCACTTATTCAAAATAAATCATTTTAATGAAATTGATGCTATGTAAAATATGATCAAAATCACGTACATATACGTACATGTGAAACATGCAGATAACAATTTATAACTCGATCAACTAGACACCGATTGTGGTAACTATCTCACAGAGCCCTGCTTTTAATAATGGACATTGGGATGAAAAGCATTTCAGAGAATTTGGCTTTGACTCTAACCTATGACTTAGAAAGTTTCCATTTGATTAAGAACTTTAATTCTAGCTTATTACACACCCCTTATCTACATGCACTGCTTTGGTTTATATGAATCAAAAACAAATTCTGTAAAACTGAATATATTACTAAAACAAACTACAGTAAAACCCACATATAGCGAACACTCATATAATGAATTGACAATTATAGTGAAGTTATTCTTATTCCACTTGGGTTTTAAACATTTTATGAAGCTAACAGGTAAAAAGAATTACCTTTATAACGAAGCAAAATCGCCAATTTAACCCCTGCCACATTATTATTTGCATTTTACTGTAAATGATCAACAACTGACAAATTATGCATGGATATACTGCAAAACCCAAAAAGTAATATATAAGAAACTACTTAACACATATACAAACTTTAATACCCCTAAAGATATTGCCAATGGAAAACTAGAACTGTCCTGTCAGATGAGACTAATACCCCCGCAAGGCTAATTAATTGGGGCAAATGTGAATTTCAAAAATTCTACTAAAATAATTTTATCCTTAAGGTTACTGACACATAAAAATATCATTCTAGAATTGCAAACCCGCTTTTCTGTGGATAAAACCTTAAATATTTTTCTAATCTGGGCCTAAACAGGATGCAATAGTCTTTTCAAAATATTCCTCATATTTTCCTGTAATGCAACTCCATTTCTCAGATAATTGATCCCATAGGACAATAACTTCCTTTGATGACTTTGCTAACTTGAAGAAACTCACAAAACATTATTAGATTCTGCAAACATCCATTATTTAAATTTAAAAGGGAGAATTTAATATAACCAACAATTTTAAAATTGCCAGATAGAACACTACAACCATATCAATGGTTTTGATATTTTTTTTCCGTTAATGCACTACATGGTCACTTCATTTTAATGTATATTTTAAAGTGTTTGGTATTGATTAATTGAAAACTTACTTTTCAACACCATTGTACAATATATAGGATAAAGAAAATGAAAACTCTTATAAAATAAATTAATCTTGTCTTGTCTTAAAAAAACATTGCAGGTGCAAATATTCAGATGGTGAAGAACATGTGTACAAATTTTGAGACTATTCAATGCAGCAGTTAAAAAGTTTATTGGGGGGACAAAATTGTGTCTATAGACAGATGGATGGATGCCAGAGTAACGGACACATGAACAAATGGATGGATAAACGAACAGACAGACTGATCAGTATAGGTCGGCTGCAGAGCAGGCCCTAATAAATATATATTTGTTGGATGATCCAAGCTTTTAAATCAATGTAATAGCTAGAATTCAATTTTGCAACCCTTCTTTGGTTTGCAAAGATCAGCAGTTTTTAATAACAAGATACCAAAATATCTTATGCACAAAACTCTAAAATATAACACTATCATGTTTTATCTTTATAATATACCAGTTAATATATTATATTTAGAAAATGTTTATTTGTTTGCAAAGATATAAGCTGCCAGCATGTTTCTTCTGGGTTCAGCAGTTTACAATAACAGGATGCCTGTTATAAAAATATATGTAAAAACTCATCAGAAAAACACTATCATCATAATACCAATGATAAAATTATCTTTTCTTAGTACCAATCATCATTATCGTTTTCTTAATCATCATTTTATATACATATACTTGATGATAGGTATTTCATAATTATCCTTCATGTTTTTCAAATGAAGAAGTTATAATACAATGCAGTTGTTGATGATCATGCAGGTAAGTAAATTAGAAAGCACAATCATCCTGCCATTCGAACATTGAGAAATAAGTTACCTTTTTTCCTTTCTTTTTTTTTTTGGGGGGGGGGGGATGGAGAAATAAACATGGTCAAATGATCAACAGTATAGCCCAGTTATAAAATTTACTTAAGGATAAAACAAGTGAAAAGCTGTCAATGTGACAGCAAACCAGGTTTTCTTTTATGTGAACTGTATCCATAATCCATGTCAACCCGTAGGAGGAGTTATCCGTACAAAGAGGGTACCCTAAATATGCAATATTTTGCCAAAAAAAGACTAAGTTCAAAAGCTGGTACTTTTTTCATAAATAATCAGAAATCAAAATCCTAGCAATAGGCACACCTCTAATATAAGTACAATTGATCTGCAAAAGAACAACTTCCTATCTTGAGAACTGTAGGAGGAGTTATCCGTACAATGAGGGTACCCTTTTGGCAGCCGCCCGCCCGCCCGCCATTTTCACCATTTTAATAACCAGATTTTTTCCGTTGGAAAACCCGTTTTAAAAAAAAACACGTTGCGAGCCTCTCCTTTATTGCATAAGCAGAGTAAATAAGTAATGGGGTATAACTAATATGCCAACAACTAATTTTATTTATACCCATCAATTTTCCTTTCTTGATATTGTCAGTTTTACAGAGTGTGATCAGATTTTCCAGATTCCACACTGTGGGTTTCCGATTCCGTATCACCACTCTCTGAAACTGATGACGTAGTACACATTAAATAAAGTCTGTACTTTAGTGTGTTTTAAAAAAGTTCGTTTAAAAATAGCTTGGTAAGTTATATAAATAAATGTCATACAATTGATTTTAAAAAGATAGTTTTGTTATCAAAACTTTTAAATGGACAAGGGTATATAATAAATTTATCATTGTAACAGTAACTTGATCCAAAGAGCCAGATGACGTCTCGTTTGATCTGATGATCTGCGCCTGGTAACTCGACCTGATCTGACCCTTTGGATCAAGTTACTGTTATAATAATATATACTAGACTTTGACCCGTGCGTGCACGGGTTGGCATATAACATATGATATCGGACATTTATGGAATAGATACATCAACACGCCGTATTGTTGTCATTTACGTAATCAAGCTTTAAGCGTACAATAATGCTATGAAATTCACTACACTCTGCTTAGTTAGAAAAATCTAACTGAAAAATCTAACTGAAAAATCTCGGGACGGGCCTCCACCACGGTTAAAATGCCTTCGATATGTAAAGCCGTAGCAAAAAATTGCAGAATCGCTCCAAAACGATTTTGGAGAAAATGAATGAAGCTGCATTGTAAATAACAGTCAAATTATTCACAAACAAGAGGCCCATGGGGCCACATCGCTCACCTGAGCAACAATGGGCGTTCAAAAGATATTGTGCCATATGGTCCCTCGGTAGAATAACAAAAAATAAATATTGTCAAGTATTCGAATTTTACACTTATTTTTGCATACACGTAATCTTTGACATTGTACCTTCATGAGATACTATTTTTTACAAGAAAAAGAAAATCCTACGCAAGATATAAAACTAAACATTTGGTAGGTGTACACTGTTAAGTTGTTAACTTCCAATTCCCTATATATATTCGTTCTGCCCCCCCCCCCCCCCCCTTTGTAAAGCGATCAAAATATATGAGAGCATATAGATACATTTTTTTATTGTATTTTTAAAAAAAATATAATAGTTATTGTATTTTATTTAAAAAATACTACATGTATAGATGTGAAGAAGAAAATTGTACCTCAATGTGCTCAATTCCTCAAATTTAAAACATTCAAAAATTTAAGTTGTCTTCTCCATTATAATTAAATTACTGTTATTTACCTCGCGTACAAACCAGAATAATTTCCCGCTGTGATATTTTCTTAGGAATAGCGATAATTACTTATCTCCGCAACAGAAATGTGTTAGAACTATGGAAACTGTTTTAAAGATTTTTTTTTTATTTACTCGTGTTTGAAAAACTATCAAAATTGATGTAAATTTCACATTATTTATTGTATAAAGAGGGGGCCCCAGAGAGTAGGTATATACAGAATATCATTCTTTAATTTTGTTTGTACAAGTATTTAACATACTCTAATTCATATAGAATTTCTAATGTTCAACCAAAATTTCAGCGTCAATCGTAGAATTATAAGCAAGATACAGAGCTCACAGTTCGCCTAAGTTTGAGTCATATTTTGTTCACATGAGTTTATTACATTCAGCTTAGGATTTTTAACTTGGTATTTCCTATTCAGCATTTAAAATGGAAAAAAAGAATGGTCTAAGATTTCAATTCTTTTATTCACTTAAGACCAGTTCACTGGTATTTGAGGTTCAAAATCAGTTTATACAAATGTACATAAACACAGTCCAGGATCACATGTACAGTAGGAGTAATAATGACAAAAAAAGGTTAAGTTTACAATACAATTAGTTGTTAAAGTTGGTTTCTGGAAGAACAGACTATGAAAATTGTCTTAATAAATATTGACAAACTTTTTACTTTTTTAATCTTAAGTTTTTAAGATCTGTGTTCAAACATAGAATTGTGAGCAAATCTCTGTATCTTGCTTTTAATTCGAAGCTTAACACTCAAATATGGTTATTAAATAGAAATTGTAAACAATTAAACACAAGAAACATGCACTATAACAAATAAGGAACACAATTTATTTTTTCGAAATGAATCATATATATACATGTATATACCTACATATTTCCGTCAGCGATATCAAACTCTATTTAAACTGAATAAACTCGAGAAAATGCCGAGCATCTCAACAAAACCTATTGCATTAATCTACCATTACGCAAAAGATACTGCCGAATTACCGATAGAATGAATTGTATTTCAGTACTTTTTTATACGTCAGATTTTGCCTAATTTGCGCAGGTAAACAGTTAACTGTTTGATTTACCGAAGTCTCTGTTTGATTTGATACGTAAAAATCACGAAATACAGACGATAGTTCCCAGGTTACAAAGCATAAATAATGAAAACGGAACGAAAATCAAAACAAGCTAACACCAACGTCATGTGTGAAAACTGTCAATGCATTGAAATATTTAGCCTCAATTTACTTCACAAAATCGGCAACAATATATTTTGCATGTTTCAAAAATTTCCCTTCATACGCAAACTGTTGCACAACAAGCAAATTCATCATAGTCAGATCGACCCTTTTTCGTATAATGTCATGGCTGCTTTATACAAAGAACCTCGTTTTAGAAGTATGGAATACGAGTCTTGGTAAAATGGGTATGCAAACCCGGGCCGTGGCAAAACAAAAGCCGGGGCAGATCGACAATCGTCAATTCCAAATACGCATTATTTTGCACAATATTTACAGCGAATACAAATATACTGGTCCATCAAATATCCTGAAATTATAATGAGATTGGCAGATTAATAACTGCCAATCTTTTCTTTTGCCCAGACCAAGTCTTGCCTACCCATTTTACCGGATGCCGAACGCGAAGCTGAAACACGCCTTTCCTTTATTATTATTTTCGTAATAACTCAGATTTGAAACAGAATTAGCACTTAATTTTTGCAATTTATATTTTCCTTCCCATAAGGATAATTTATGCTAAACTACGTTGAATTTGCCTCGGTAGTTCTTGAGAAGAAGATTTTTTAAAATGCACCCCCCTTTTTCTACAGTTTCAAGGTTTTCTCAGCTTTGAATACAGATCGGACTTTTATTTCTGCAATTTATATTCGCCCTCCCATAAGGATGCTTTGTGCCAAATTTGGTTGAAATTGGATTAGCGGTTTTAGAGAAGAAGTTCAAAATGTAAAAAGTTTACAGACGGACGGACAGACAGACAGACGGACGACGGACAAAAATCTTTCATCTAAAAATTTAATTCATTCTAATGAAGAATTCAACACTTTTCACCAACTTAATTTTTTCCTCGCTTTGAATTTACACACCATGTTGACATTTGGAACTCTCGGGATTTTTCATATTAAATGCACTGAGTTAGAGTTATCTCCAGTATTTCCTTTGGTGAATATATGACAAATTTTCAACGAAAATTTACACGTATTTGTAATATCGTTTCTGAGTTTATCCATACAAATGTGATATTTTGGAAACATTAATTAAAGAGCCTCCCGTGATTTAGCATGAATGTAATGTGCATGCGCAAAATTGTAAAATCCAGAAAATTCAGATGATTTCCGTATTTTTTAAAGGAATTTTCTTTGATTATTAATTAGCAAAGCTCGATTGAGAAAAAATAAAAACAAATTGGTAATCTTCAATTACCAATGATGTTTAAAATATATAGTCAAAAGACAGTACTCATCCAATTTCTCGGTATTAAAGCCCAAAAAATCGAGTCTATTTTTTTAATATAGATGTATAGATTCAAAAACTTTAAAATAAAGAGCAAAAGAATTTCTCTATCATAACATGTGTCTGTGGTTTTTGGTAGTGGCTTAAAATTAGTAAATTTGCTATCCTTCTCAGGCTAACCACCACTTTTTGGTGTCCTGAATCTCAACTACCGATTGTTTAATTTGAAGGACTATTTTTGTGTTGACAAAAGCAGTAGTAAAAATGTAATGAAATCATGCACTTTCTTTAAAATCATTTATAAATGCATTCGAAATTTTGCAAAGACGGAACCCCTAACCAAACATTTAAACATAATGATTGTAGTTCTTCATTCCCAACAAATTTTAGTGGACAATTCATGCACTTTCTTTAAAATCATTTATAAATGCATTCGAAATTTTGCAAAGACGGAACCCCTAACCAAACATTTAAACATAATGATTGTAGTTCTTCATTCCCAACAAATTTTAGTGGACAATTCATCTCCCTCTAGAGGCATTACCCTGAGCACAATTCCACATACAGAGTCACAGTGCTGCCAAGTGGATGAAGAAAATTAATTGTCTAAAAATCTAGGAGATCTTTTTACAAAGCTGCAATCTTTTTGTCATTTTTCTCCGTGCCACTCAACATGACAAAGAGGGCGAGTACATAGACAGCTCTCTATAAATTAAGGGAATCTGATCTCTTTGAAGGATTCTTCCTAGTTCCCGAGAGCTTAGAAGTAATGTAACACCACATCTCAAAAATCCCACAAACCCTAATAGAAATCAATTGCAAAGTCAATTAAATTCATCTCGATGAAATAGGCACAAGAAATGTATAAAACATAAACGAAATGTTACTAAAAGACACAAACAATCTTTTGTGACACTGTTGAAGTGGCTGCAACTTTGCTGTCCTTTATTTATGACGGCAATGAAAGAAAATGATGAAATGCTTTTAACTCTTCCATTTCCCTTAAAGTACATCAAGGACTAAAATATGGTTGTGCCCGGGATTTTTACCCCATTCCATCGACAAGCATCCCTAAGCAAATCGGCCCATGGTTCTTGATCTCATTGAACAAATTGCAAAACAGTATTCCTACCCTTTTAATCAAGGTTATAATTATTTTCAAGGCTTATAACAAAAACTTAAATCACATTAATGTACAAAATAGAAGAGATAATAAAAAGGTTAAGGCTATTACATGGAGGGCTCTTAAAAGTCTCTGCATGATGTCCTTCTGGAATTAACTGCAATGAATATACAAGATTAGGTTCAGCCAATTCACTTCCATCACTTTTTGAAAAATTAAACTGTAAAGAGCATTCCTAAATGCTTACAAAAACGTAACACTTGTTTGTTCCTCATCAAAGATTTTAATGTTCGGAAACATACCCTTTAAGATTTGCTTGATTATTAAAGATCAACTTGAAGCATCCTCTTTGAAATCAATGATTTTTAAGTGGTTCGCTTTATGTCATTTAACCAAAACTATTAAACAACCAGATGCTACCTATGTTGTATCAAAGTATTGATAGTACTAAGAGTCCACCTTCATTTAATTTGTACATTTAATTAAATGACACATTTTTAGTGTAAATTCACATTTTTATTTATGATCTTAACATAGTGATAGTTCTTTAATTGTAATACTTTACTGAGTTTTGATTTAGAGTGGAGTAAAAGAAAGACACTTTATTATGATAATAAATAACTGATCAGTTTTTTGGTTTTTCTAAAATCCTTTTCAAGTAGTATTGGGGTATTGTGTCATACAAGGAAATCATCTTCTGGTTCTGAATGCATCAAAGATTTGCAATTAAAGTATTTTCTGAAATGAAAATATGCATACATATTCAAATTTCATGCCAAGTTTCCTAATTTGTAATGATTTTCAAAACAAACATATCAAACAGACTAAAGCCCCTCCAAAATTTCTATGACATACAAATGTGTTGTTAAAATTGAGAGCGATTCTCATCCTATTTCTTTTTTTTTAATTGAACAATGAATAATAATTAGCTTTTAAGCTTTAAGATGCAGGTACTGTAAATTGCTAATTAAACAGGAGGAATTAATATTCCCATGAAATTGCAAAAACCCCACTTATATTAATTCCTCTGACAATTGAAAAGTTTGGCACTAGTGGTTTTAAATTATCTAGAATTGATACAAAATGGTAAAGAATCATGGTATTCATGTAAAATAAAGAATCTACATGAGCATCGCATCAAAATAATAGTGCTGAACAACTAACAGACAGTTGGACAAAATGATTACTACAGAGTTAATACAACGCATGATCAAATGTTATCAATTTTTAGCTTTCAGCCTCCATTTTCCATGATGCAAACATAACAAAGCCCTGCTACCAAAAAATCACGATGAAATCATCTTCTCCACTGGAGAATTTGGAAATGATTCAAGAGATATTAGCCTTTCTCTAACCCTGTCCATGCCATTAATATGCAATATACAGCAATAACGTAGGCTTGTTACTGAAAACTGGAAGAAATTAATGACGTGTCCATGAAGGGAATCTGTAATTCCATGAAATAAGGTCCCCAGCACTGGATAATGCATAAGATGAAGCCTGTGACTCTCAGATGCAAAAACGTACATCATTTAGAAAACACTTTAATTGGAAACACAATTATCTGCATACTTGTGGATTTTTTTCTAGAATCTTGATACTGTACCATCATGAAATGCATGACTTTGATAAAGACAGTTTTCCCTAACATTTTGAGCTTTTTAAAGTTATTATTTACTGAGCAACACCTAAGCTTTGTTTTGAACAAAATCATTTAAAAACATTTGATTTTTCAATGAGACTGGCTGAAATGAATTGAACACAGTACATCATAAACCACACAAAACAATCAAATGACATCAAACAAGAAACAGTCCAATGTTAGAAGTTGGATGCAATCAAGAAATTTTCATCTCCGATCTAAAAGAAGGAGTCTTCCATAGTGTTCTGTTTCCTATCAGTGTTAGTACCAAGTACCCACTCAGGGGAAATTTTCTGACACTGAATCTTTAGTTTTTACTAATAAAGGCACCCCTACACTCTAATCCAGTGTTCTTTCTTTGTTATCAACTCTAGACTAGTAGAATTAAAAGATTCCTAGATTTTGATAAAAAAAATAGTTAGATATTCTCAACTGCATGCAATATTTCATTCCCCATAACTTCAAATCATGGAACCCTCCAAAATTTGTTTAGGACATATTATTTTACATAAAATCTGAAAGCCAGAACAATGCACCCCACTTGATGTTTACATAGTGGTGCATGTAATAATTTTGTGATAATGAAAGCATCCTCTTGAATGAAGGAATCAATACTCCAACATCTGACTAATACGTAGTTACTTAAAATGTCTTATGAAAAATAGACTTGTATGACTTATTTCAAATATACTCATTTAAATGCAGATATCTTAATTAAACACCATCATCAACAGCAGGTCATCATTGCCTTAAATTACACATACCATTTTTTCATAACCATTAAAACATTCATCATATTGAACAAAGAAAAATTGTAGGTACGAATGAGAAATCTTCTTTAGATGCAGAGTGCTTTGAAAGGGTCCTATCCCCTTTCCCCATTTATAGGTCAATGACCATTTGGTACTCTGCAGAAATGTTAACTGTTCACATTTGTACTATTATCATAACATTATTGCCTTAAATGAAGGGGAAAATGCCCATTTAACAGGAGTCTATTTAATGGTTTTTTAATAGTTCTATTCTGACATATGAAAATTCATTAATATCATTCATCAATTACTGTTGATATAAAGGTAACAAATAACAACTCTATTTTTCTTTCATTGTTGTATAATTAAGACCATAAATTATACATTTCAGTAAAAACCATGCTATAGTTCAGCAATACCATTATTGTAATTTTTTTGTAGCTTTCCCTTTTATTTTTTTCATGAAACAAAACACCATTGCTGTTAACAAACCCATTATGTCGGACTAGATGTCTTTGATATTTGATCTGGAGCACATTTAACAATGAAAAAATATGTCACACATACATAGTTTTTCATCACATAAAGTAATGGTGAAAAGCAAGTTGTTTACACAAATCTGAAAATTAAACAAATATTGAAATTTACTACTGGGTATTGGTTTGGGGGTTTTTTTTTCCAAATAAATAAACATCTCCCTCCCCCTAGGTTTGTAATACATGGCAAATTAAAAAGTTAAAAGGTATTATAAAAGTATTATGTTAGCTAACCTTAAAATTCATATCAGTGTATTCTGGTTTAGCCAAAGATTTTTATTAATATTTGCTCCTGAAAATTTGAAAAATAGTTTTGGAAAGGGTTCAGCTTTGTTTTATGTCATCTATTTATGGTACAAGTCCTTATCTCAAAGGATTCTTATGAACATATAATTACTTGGATAACATTTTTCAAATAATAAAAGACCTTGAGATTGAAAATATGTTTAGGTCAAAAGTTTTCCTAAATTTCATTCTTCTTTATATTATCTATCTATATTTCAAGCTTGAAGTTTTCCAGTAACAGGAATTTCAAGTAACCTTCTGGACAAAATTTAGGATTTTTTTCTTAACTTGACCTTGAGATAAGAAAAGGGTCATGGTCACAAATTTAACAACAGTACATCTCAGTGTATTTTTAACATTATTCTTTGTTTTAAGTTTGAAGTTCTTCTGTCAAAGCACTATTCAAGAAATGACCTATGTCTTTTTCTTATTTGACCTTAAAACTAAACTATTAGGTAAAGATCAAAAATGCTGATTGAATTCAGTGCTACCCTGTAGGTTATAAACCATCTATCTATGGTACAAGTTTAAAGTTTGTATGACTAAGGAACCACATGTTATGGTCTAAACAATATATTTTAAAAAAAACCACTTGACCTTGAAAGACAAAATAGGTAAAGGTCAAATATTTTGGTAGAATTTAGCTACATTATAATCTTAATATCATCTATCTAATATGGTATAATTTTAAAGGCTGTTTGATAAAGAAATCTAATGTTGTGGCCAAGACAAATTTTTTCATAAGATGATTGACAATGAGATACAAAACAGATACTTGTAAAATAACATTTTAATATATACACATGCACTTTATATGATTTAACATTTAATTGTGGGAAATATTTAATGATCAATTGAAACTTAGTGGTGGACTGACATCAGATTTCAAAATATAGTTATTGGGACTTCCATATATGGCTCTTATTACTTATGTCACCATCTAAAATAGGACTGTTCTGTCTTAATAATCTTATCATTTATAAAAAGTCAATGGAATGGGGTAAAAATCCCGGGCACAACCATATTTTAGTCCTTGATGTACTCTAGGGGAAATGGAAGAGTTAAAAGCATTTTATCATTTTCTTTCATAGCCATCATAAATAAAGGACAGCAAAGTTGCAGCCACTTCAACAGTGTCACAAAAGATTGTTTGTGTCTTTTAGTAACATTTCGTTTATGTTTTATACATTTCTTGTGCCTATTTCGTGGAGATGAATTTAATTGACTTTGCAATTGATTTCTATTAGGGTTTGTGGGATTTTTGAGATGTGGTGTTACATTCAAAGGACTACTTAACTTGATCAAATTCCTGCCATTCTTTGCTAGCTCCTATTCAGTACATTCTAACATGCCCTTGTCATCTATGATAACCTTAGTTACATCCTCAGAGCAATGCCCCTTTACATTAGGAATCAGCCATAACAGCTTCTCTTAATCTATAATTCATGATTTTACCACTGAGGTAAAGGGTCAGGGGTTCAAATCATGGCCAAGTATGTAGAGGAATGGCTTAGAGGGAGTAGAAATCATTTATATTCGTAGGGGTCAATGTTCATGAGTAGCCAAAATTTTCCTGGTTCTTGGGGATGTAATTTCCTCGATAGCAAGTTCTACTTTGTATATAGATACAAAACAAATGCTTGTACATATGTTCCTGGGGATGTCAATTCATGTGCAATTGATATTAGAGATAACTAAGTTGTAAAATGAGCTATAAAGAATTATAAAAATGAAAGGTCACTGTGACTTTGATATGAGGATATGATGATCTAAGGATGCTTACATAGCAAAATAACAAACGTAGCATTATATTTCTTGAGAGGAAGATTTTTAAACATTTTTATGAACTGCTATGTTAAACTTTGAACCCCTTCTTTGGCCCCAGTATTGGTCCAGGGGTCACAATTAAGAATCTACACAAGCTATCTTAGGATGTTTGCATAGTATGATCTCACAAATTGTACAATTGTAGTTCTTGAGAAGAAGATTTTTAAACACTTTCCATGTATATTTCTATGTTAAACTTTGAGCCCCTGTTAGGGCCCCAGTAGTAGTCTGGGGTCACGGTTTTAACAATTTAGAATCTACACAATTTGAGGATGCCTGCATACTTGTAACATTGTAGTTCTGAAAAGAAGATTTTAAAACATTTTCCTTATATTTTTCGATGTTAAACTTTAAACCCCTTTTGAGGCCTCGGTATTAGTCTTGGAGTCACAATTTTAATAATTTATATACAATCTTTGTTGTAAATATTGGCATTTCTGGTACAGTGGTTCTTCAGATTTTTTTTAATACACACCCCATATTCAATGTTTCATATTTATATCTCTTCTAAAACGGGTTTCACCTTTATTTCAACAATTTTAAAAAATTCCCATCACATAAGAATACCCTGTACCAAGTTTAGTGAAAGAACTGTATATGATATGAGTTAAATTTTGCCCCAATAATTTGCAATTTTTTTAAGTGTTTCAGGTACAATAAAATGTTTTGTTATACTTTCATGTTAAATACTGAAATCTGATTGGTTAAGACGCAGTTAATAATATTTACTATTACCCTCAGCGTTAGCAACGCACTTGGCAACGGGTAACATTAAAAAATGTTACATGCGCGAAAATTATGCGCGTACGGTTCGCTGTAGAATTCACGCTATTCCTATATAAAAGCAGTAAAATTTTCTTAAAAATTTTAAAAAAGACATTCAGTATAACAAAATAAATAGTGCCTGTTTGGGAGGATAACAGTTGAAATTGACACCCCTCGAAAACCATTGTCAACCTCCGCTTCGCGTCGGTTGACAATGGTTTTCTCGGGGTGTCAATTTCAACTGTTACCCTCCCAAACAGGCACTATTTATATAATGTTATATTTTAGAAGAGTTGATGTTATATATTTTTTTCACCTATTTATTTGATTTATTTGCATTCACTGGCAGTATATGACGTCAGAAGTGACGCTATTGCTATAATTCAATCAAAATCAGTCAAAAATTGACATTTTTCTTATCTTTTTATGAATGGGAAATATAGAGCACATGCTTGAACAAGGAAAAAATTTTTGTCACTTATTTTATTTGTGTAAATTTAGTATGCTCTTTTGAGTGCAGATTTGAAGCAAAAACTTGACAAATTAAAAACCTGATACAGTAAAACATGGTTATAACGAATACACTTATAATGAATTGACACTTACAGAGAAGTGATTTGTAAACTTAACAGATAAAACAAACTACGCTTACAATGAAATAAAATTACTCGTCCCTCTCACTTTACTGTAACAACAAAAGAAAATAAATAGACTTCCTCAAAGTAATTGCAAATAAAACATCTTTTGGTTTAATTACAGAAATCAAGAAAGAATCTAAGAATGTTCTGTTCTTCATGTTGATCAAGGGCAGACTTGTGGTCATTCATCTAAATTTGTGGTGAATGATCTAAACATTATTAGTATCAGCTGAAAATCTATAAACAAAGTACACTTTGATGTAGCTTGTGTTACTGATGTCAGACCTGCCAGTACCAGAGACAAATGCTTTTATAATTAAGTACAACCAATTAAAACAGAAATAATTTCAGCTATATTTAATCTACATCTGTCCATATATGGTAAAATCAATAGAAAGATTATGGATTTCTTGCACAACTACAGAAATTCTTCAAGTAAATGTCTACAGAGTCTGTTCAGAAATACTCAGTCTGACAAACATCAGATCCACAACGTTTTGAAGATTTAAAGAAATTCAGAACTGGGCCACTAGAAATTCATGCCATGATGACCAATTAAATTAAATCATTTGTAAATAATTTGACTGATCAACAATTATGTACTTCCGGCTTCTTCTATAATTATCAAATAAATAAATTTTTGAGGAGAAAAATGAGCAAGCACTAATGAAAAAGGATTTCTTTTCTTATAGCACTTACATATAGAGATGAAAACAGAAAAATACCAATGATACAAAGAAAACACTGCATAGCAAGCGTACAAATTAACCTTTCATGGTAAAAGAAGAATGACTTAGTCTAAAAGAGGAAGTATTGTGTGCAGTGTTTTTGATTATGAAGATTATATAGTGAAGTTATGAGAATACAGTCCCTAATGACTTATCTTCAAAATAATGATAATGAAGCAGCAAATCACCAATTGTCAGACAAAACATTCTAGTACAAGTATAAACACATTGATCCACACAAATGTAACAAGATTTGATAGAAATTATAATATCATTTGTATTCTGTAATACTAAATATTCATTTGACACACCATGACTTTCACAAATTTGAGGACTAGCTGATCTGTAAAATTTTTATGAAGCTATTTAACTTTTACACCAGGTAGAATAAAAACAATTCCTCATGGTCCATACCAAATGTGTCATGACAGCCTCCCCTGGGACAAAGCTCAGGATGGTTAAATTTGACCATTGTACATTTTAACAGTAGTTTTGTACAAAAGATTTCACCTTTACCATAAGTTTGGAACTTTCAGTGTTCTATTACGAAACCAGGTCCAAAGGTTATAAAACTTCCTCGAGAGCAGACTTGAATAATCCATCATGGAAAATCTTTATGGTTCAAAATTAATACATTATACTCAACATTTCTATGCTTGCCAACAAAAAGGAGAATATAAATATTTTATAGGATTAGAGGATTTCTCCAAATCCAGATTGCAGTATAATGCAGGCATGCATAATATATAACCTATCATACTTTTTATCACTTCAGAAACCAAAGAGTTTCTCTGCTGATTTTCTGAGAATACTCAAGAGAAAAATGCAGCAGTGGATGAACTCTAAAAACTTTGTCATTGGTTTTAGAGATGTATTCAGGGAACATGCAGATAAAGCTAAAATAGAAGTATGAACTAGAACTGTCCTAATGGGACTAATACCCCCGCAAGCTAATTTTAAATGGGACAAATAATTGGATTAAATAATAAAGGTTTGAAACACATACAAATAAAAAAAATTCTAGAATTGTAAAAAAAAAAAATTAGTTCACAAAGAAAATTAAAATCAAAATTGTCAGAATTTCACTGTTAATTCATATGTATAACAGTAATACATTTACAAATTTATGTATCTGATATTTTTTTTTATTTTTTTAAAGAAAAACCAACAAAATGACAATAACCCCTCCCTTTGCAGTAATTGGAAATACTGGTAGCCAAGCAATGCTCTTCTGTTGATAACTTTGGATATCTTTCTTATAAGAGTCTTGACAGATGCAATTAGTTGTTTCAAATTTTCCTCACTTTCTCCTATGTTACAATGGAACTCCATATCAGAAAATTGATCCCATAGGACTATGATTTTCTTTGATGAGCTTGTTAAATTTAATAAACTTCCAAATCATCACCATAATTACCATACTATTTAAAATATGTAAAAAAGAAAACTTAATATTACAAACAATTTTAAAATTAATAGTTAATTCTTTATTAATAATGATATCATTTATTTCCTTATAATGATAGAAACTTTCGGTTTTCATGAAACAGTTTTAAAATAGCCCCAAAACCAACGCCTATTTTACAAATTATCAATTTTCCCTAAACACATGCTGAGCCATCTAAACCATGGCTCAGATAATGATCCCACTGGGACAAATGAATTCAGCCACACTTGTCTTTGATGTTCTTATTAGCTCCTAAGAATTTATCATTGACAAACAAAAATTTTGCATTGTCAGTTGATAGAATACTTATAAAAAATAAATTTAGTTAAGACATAAAGACAAACAAGATGCCCATGGGCCACATCCCTCACCTGAGCAACAATAGGCATGATAAAATCAGCTTCATGGAGTCATACTACAAAATATCTGGACAAAGTGGTATAATACCTGTAGATCCTGTATTGAAAAAAAATCAGTTTCCCCCTGAATATTCTTATATTTATAATCAAGTCTCTTTTCTAACCTGATGATTTTATCTTCATATCACATTCAGGATTGCAGTTCTCAAAAGACCCTAAACAATTGTTTATATACAGGATATTAACCTACATCAAACTCTGAACCCCTTGTGAGGCCCAATAATTGTCAAGGGGCCAAAGTTTTAACAATTTTAAAGAATCGGAAATATGTAAAAATGCTTGCATATAAGTAAAAGCAAAAAGAGAAAAACATTTTTGAAAAATTCTCCAAAATTTTCAATAATTCCTAATTATCTCCCCTTGTAAAAGGGCGCGGTCTTTACTTTTCACAACTTTGAATCATCTTAGTCTAAAGATGCTTTGTGCCAAGTTTGGTTGAAATTGGCCTAGTGGTTCTTGAGAAGATGTTGAAAATGTGAAAAGTTTACAGACAGACAGACGGACAGGGTGAAACCAATATATCCCCCTAAACTTTGTTTGCGGGGGTATAAAAAGGTTATTATATCTTTGTGGTCATGCTCCCATGCTCACCAATGCTGTGCCCAAATATAACAAAGAGGAAAGTTTTCAATGTAATTTTTTCGATACCAACACCTCCCCTCCTAATAAAACCCAAACATAACTGCTCCACAATGGGGTTATGCATTTACAAGAATCTAATCTTGAATAATCTTACCACATGGTGAACTGTTTCTGGCACAGCATCCTGTCCCTTCAGGTCAATCCAAGTGGGGAAATACATTAACCTCTCCTGAAATCAAAAAACCAAACTCTCAATGGTTAAGTTCCAACATGCTAATTTCGAAAAAGACCATTTTGTACTAAGGCAAGTTTTGTCTCAAGGTTAAGAGAAAAAAATATTTTGTTTGCATTTTTTAATGTTTTCCTATCGCATACCATGATACATGAATGATAAAAATATGGTTCGTGGTAACCTGTCCATTACCTATGGGCACTCTGTGTGAATCTTAATCCCCCTTGCCCAAAGGGAGAAAAATTATGATCTGGACAAGAATTTCTCTCTGAGAGAATTTTGGACCTTGACCTTCAATCATAAAGTTTGTTCAAGGTTTAAAATTTCATAAATAGTTTGCAATGCAAAAGCAATGGTTTCATGCCTTTTTTTTTAATCACAAATTTATGTCAACAATGTAAGTCAATGTTTTTTTTATCAATTTTTTTCCGATGTTTTTTTCTGTGAATTGTTTCTACAGAAAAAAATACAGCTTTGAAATAAAGCACTAAAGGTAATCTATACCATCAGAACTATCAATCAAATCATCAGTAAAGGTGTCAATTGGTTTTTTCCAAATGCTTAATTCACATGAATGATTTAGAAGTTTGCGTAAAAGCTCATATCGCAATGTAATTATCTTGAACAATGGCCGTATCATTGACAATGATGAATGTGGTTGTTCCTCACTGATTCAATTATGGTTGTATACCATGATTAGAGTATTAATTATCATACACAAATTCCCGCTCTGCACAACCTAATACTGCTGAAGGCTTTCTACACAAACAGCTATCATTTTGTAATGTAATAAATTCAAGCATTTAAGGGCACCCTTTTGCTTCATTTATTCAATCAATACTTTACTTTCAGGGAAAAAGTCCATAAAGTAATAACTTTTTATTGCAATTATATAATGCAATAGTTACCTTAAAAAGGTTGAAGAAACTAGAGGTACTGTGAGCAAGCTCTCAAATAATACCCCCCTCCCCCTAAGAAAATATAATAGCTCAAGTATTTCTCTATTGGAAAGTAATGGATGCACCATTTTTCTTATAGGAATTTCAACTTGCAAAAATTACCAAAGTTCAAGATCAAGACATATTTACAGGTCACAAGCAATCGTTGCTTTAAAGTTTAGCTTTTTATCATTTTTCCTGACAAGATATGGACTAAACAGGAATTATGCATTTTTTTTAAACAATAACCTTGAAATTGACCTGAGCCTGGGTCAAGTTCATTACACACCCTCAGGTCATAAGCAGCCTTTGTGTGAGGTAGAGAAGTCCAATGTTTCTCCATAAGAAAGTTATAGACATTGACCTTGAACATGCTCAAATGACATTGGGTCAAAATCATGACACATCCTCAGCTGATAAGCAATCTCTGTGTTAAGTAAGAACTTTCAATGATTCTCAATAAGAAAGATTTATAATAGACCAGGCACACATTTCCTTTCAGTGACCTAGAACTTGCCAAAATGACCTTGGGTCAAAATCCTTTCGTAATAAGCAATGTTTGCATGAAGTAAGAACTCCATACTCAGAGATCTCAAAGTTTTTAAACAGTCCCATCTAGTCTGAGATAATGAAGTCTGACTGTACTTTATAATTACCGATGATCCCAGTCTGTTTTTCTCATTTGTCTATACTTGGACTCTGAATAAGAAACCTAATATGTTAGTCAAATACTAAACTTACAGCCATTTTCTTGACATCAAAGGAGTGAAGCGTAGCTGAGCAGACAATCATCTGCAGGCGTTTGCCGTCGTTGGTGACCTTAGGGATCTGTTGATGAAGTCTGTTGATCATGTCCCCATATCCAGCAGACAGCAATCCATCCTGATAAAAGACACGCAGATAAACGTCAAAACATTTTAAAGGCTGAAATATTTCACTGAGAGTGAGACTTTGTCTTTGGCCGTTGCTTGTATGTTATATTGCATATTCACATACTGACATCCTAATAAAGAAAAGCATAAATTTCCATATTGTAATTGTTCATTTTAAAAGCAGAAGAATTTAACACTTGGGCAAGTGTAAAAAAATATTTTCATGTTTTCCCACCTCAACTTTTCAAAAATTTGATTTCATTTTTCTCCGGTAGTACCATAATGTCGCATGTATAACACACACTTTTTTCAGCCAAAATTTGATCAAAAGTGGGGGTGAGTGTTGTATATAGGACTTAAATTTTACCCCATTTTTTGCCATTGATACCACGGGAGTAGTGACAGCCGATATACAGTACTGATCAGACCCAACCTAACACCAGAGTAAACCCCATCTAAACCCCAGGTTTACTTTTTGGGTTTACTTGGGGTTTACTCTGGGTTTACTTTTTGAAAATTTGGGTCCACTCGGGGTTTACTTTGGGTTTACTCTGGGTATTTTGAAATTGCTTTTAGAGGTCAACTGTATGCACTGAAGTGTGAAGCAGACTAGTATTTTAATCTTACCATCCTACTGCCTGTAATTCCTACCCTTTGTATATTCCGAATACACAGTTAGCGTCTGCTTTCAGGGGTATACTTCTGGCCGGGTTTACTCTCTGCGTCCACTCTGTGTTTACTTTGGGTTTACATTGGGTCCACTCTAGTAAACCCGGAGTAAACCCAGACTAAATCCAGAAAGTAAACCCAGGGTTTAGTTGGGGTTTACTTTCTGTTAGGTTGGGTCTGATCGGTACTATAGCAAGTTATGCAAGTTGTGTGAGTGTATACTAAATTTACTGCATCAGAAATACCTTATTCTTAGTTTTATTTCCATGTATTGAAATATTTATCCTCTCTCAACACTATTTCTTGCAACGAACAAGTCTAAATTTCGTCAGTGTATTCGCCATTACGTAAGCAGCCACCTGTAGGCGGGTGGTCAACGTTTGTTTAACAATTTCCGGTGTCAGAAGTATGCACCTGTCTTGTGTTGGACTTCACAGGGTGTATTTAAGTGCATCAAGATTAGCAATTATTCTGATTTTATTAAACTTGATTACTTCGTGTCCAGTTATGCAGTTAAACGTTATTGCTTTACCTATAGACACTGCTAAATATACATTGATCATTTGTACGACTTGATAATGACGATATACGACGCACATACGTTTCTTCACAATGTTTATTTAACAACAATCAACAGCTGATCAAAGGGTTTGCAATAATTAATCAATTTAATCATTTCTTTTGATGTTGTTTTGGTTTATATCTGCAAACATTATTACTTTGAAGCACTAAGCTCGGTTGCCGTTCTTCTCTACGTATGATATCTTCTACTTCTCCGCTGTTGTATAAGAAACTCTTTACGAAGTGTCAAATGATATTTGATCCCGCCTTATGTAAATCATGTCGTCCTTTTTAAGTAAAATTGTAAGAACTTTGACTCTAATATCGCTTGGGCCATGTTCCGATCATGAAATTACAGTAACTGCACTTGGGTAATAAAATTATCATTTAACATTGATAGTTATTTGGAAAAATGGCGGCCTTCGATTTTAAATGTCTTTGCTATATTCCGATCACAAAATTAAAGAAATTGCACATGGATTATAAAATTATCATGAAACATCGATAGTTTTGGGAGAAAAGGCGGCCGTTGATTTCGCCATTTTTTGGTGCGTGTCATACATAGGACCTGCTGTTTGTTTTTTTGTTGTTTGACCATTTTTTGGTCAAGTTTGGGGGGTGCGTATTATACATGAGTGCGTATTATACATGATAATTTACGGTAAATTTTAGGAAACATGTCATTTTGCAATGGAAGATTTTAAATGTCTCCTTTTGCAACACAAAAACTTAACATTTTTTTGGTTTGGAATTTAAGAACTTTATAGCAATTTTTACCATTGGATGATACATATACCAACCTTCCAATGGAAAGAACTTATAACCATCTTTTCTTTTTGTAGAAATTACTTTATTATAAAGCAGTATAATTTATCACCTATTCTATTGCATAAACCGGTACATCTTTCCAACTTTTCTATTAGTTTAACTAACTTAATTATAAAGCGGCAAAACTTAATAATAAAGTGGTAGAACTTACCAATTTTTCTATTAGTAGAACTAACTTGATGATAAAGTGGTAGATCTTACCACCTTTACTATTGGTAGAGCTTAATTTATTATAAAGCAGTAGAACTTAATAATAAAGTGATAGACCTAACACCTTTTCTTTTGGTAAGAACTAACTTGATTATAAAGCGGTAGAACTTACAGCTTCATCCAGTACAAAGAAGCGGCACTGATGCAGGGCAAGCCTTCCGGTGGAGATCAGATCTTCCAGACGACCAGGGGTGCCAACCACTACATCCACCTGAAGGAAACATTGACCAAAATCAGGTACTTTAGTATTGGAAATTTATCAAGATATTAGAATCTGTGTCAATGTCAATCACTTTACCCATATCTCTTAATGACGTGTAAAAGTACATTTATTGATGATTTATTATGATTTCTTTCAAAAAATAGATACACAATGAATTACAAAACATATGACGACTTCCACCTGAAATAAAGGATGAACATATTTACTTGATTGGGAGAATCAAATCTTCTGTAATAAACTTAATTATTTTGCCTAAAAGCATGAATAAGCACTCCATAGAACCTTTCAAGGAAATAGCAGAACTGCTCTTTTGCAGGGCAAATTGATAAGTATTGTGAAGTTTCAGTTGGTTCATAATTCAGCGAATTAGATTAAACATGGTTGTCACAGTTGTTGCATCATATTTCATACAATTATGTTCATTTGCCCTGCAAAAGAGCAGTGCTGTAATTACTGCGAAGGGGTTTGTAGAAAATATACATAAATTAACGCGTTATTGAGTCTATCAAACCGTGATTAATTATAAGCATTTTTTACCTGTACCTGGTCAAAAATGACATTGCAAGTAATGAATAAATTGCTTTGCACATTCTTACATTAATAATCTTGCAAAAATTAGATATAGACAGAAAAAAAATCAATACTGCTTACATACTTCATTATTTATCATATATACCGCTCAGTCTACAAGTGAATTTTAGTTTTTAATCAATGCACTGATTAAACTATGGTCATGTTTACAAAACATCATAAATTTTTCAAAATTACACCAAAATATCTGTTGCCATGAAAGAGTACGATTAAAGCTAGAGGAAAAAACCAAAATACTCCAATTCATCACCTCAAAATCACGAAAGAGTAAACAACAGATTAATAAAGTGCATCTAAAATAAACTCCACAAGCAAATTTTGAAGCTTGGCATAAATAGCAATGAAAATTCAGATAATGCAATTTCCAAAACTGTCAAGTAGCCTAAAGAATACTGTTTTCGTGGGGAGCAAATATTCAATGCTTTTATCTGTTTCAGTTATAGCAAATAAGCATCACGGGAGAGATTTATCATTTTGAACTGGATTCCTAAACCCTGTTGACCAGCATATTCATTACTGCATCGCACCATTTCATCTCCCTCTTGATTACAAGTTGTATAATCGACTTCCTTTGGAAATAAGCTAATCATTTCCTCTGTTAGAACTGCTATGTTTTCTATGCATTTCCTCCCCGAAATGGAATGTGTATCTGCAGGGGCAGACGTAATTGCTTACAGAGTAATAAAAAAATCTATCAGAAATAAAAAAAAAAATAAAATAAATGGAGCCCAGACATTCAGCTCTGCAATAATCATTTTCTGATAAAACGCATCTCTGACCACAAGACTACGACATCCATTTTCTTAGAAGAATGTGTCGATGATTACACCATTCCAACCTTTTCTTTATTGAATTTTTCCATCAGATCAAAAAAAAAACAAATTCATTTGTGTGAATTATTTTTTGTTTTTGTCTAGAATTGTGAGAATTCCTTTCCACCTTTCAGGACAAAGGATTGACACAGCATTCACGAACCCAAACAATTATGTTTCTTTAAAATCAATAGCAATCAACAATTTATGGTAATTGTTAGCAGTAGCAGATATGAAAGTAAAAAAAAATTCACATAAATCTAAAGGTTTCAACTAAACAAAGTTTCAAAGGATGAATAGATATTTTGTAAATCAATATTCCAATGGAATTTCTGAAATATTTATAAAACAGGAAAATTACAATCATATAAACATGTTGGAAAAGGTATTCAATATGAAAATAAGTTCCAGGATCAATTGTTCTTATGAGTAATTAAGTATAGGGAATCATTTAGTCAAAATGTGTAGAATTATTTATGAATTGATTAATTTGTGCAAAATGAAAAAAAAAGATAAACTTTCAAATCAAACTAGAGGTACTATGAGCAAGCTCACAATTGATACCCCCCGCTAAGATAAAAATCATAATGCATGTATTTTTCCAATAATAGAAACTATTGGATGAATCTATTTCACCGTCTATTTTCTTTAAATAACAACTGCTCTATGTTTTTAAAACTGTTGGTCATAAGCAATATTTGTGTGAAGTAGGAACATTCAATGCTTCTCCATAAGAAAGATAATGACCGGACACGAATTTTGCACTTTTTCTGCCAGTGACTTTGACCTTGCCCAAATAATCTTTGGTCAAGGTCATGACACACGCTTTGGTCCTAAGCAATATTTGTGTGAAGTTAGAACATTTAATGCTTCTCCATAAGAAAGATAATGACCGGACACGAATTTAGCACTTTTGCTGCCAGTGACCTTGACCTTGCTCAAATGACCTTAGATCAATGTCAAGACACACCCTTAGGTCATAAGCAATCTTTGTGTGAATTAAGAACTTCCAATGTTTCTCCATAAGAAAGATATGGGCCGGACACAAACTTTGCACTTTTTCTGCCAGTGACCTTGACCTTGCAATAATGACCTTAGGTCAAGGTCATGACACACCCTTAGGTCGTAAGCAATCTTTGTGTGAAGTTAGAACTCCAATATTTCTTCATAAGAAAGATATGGACCGGATACGAATATTTGTATGTTTTCTGTCAGTGACCTTGACCTTGCCCGAATGACCTTGGGTCAAGGTCATGACACACCCTTAGGTCATAAGCAATCTTGTATGAAGTAAGAACTTCCAATGTTCTCCATAAGAAAGATATGGACCGGACACGGATTTTGTATTTTTTCTGCCAGTGACCTTGACCTTGCCCGAATTACCTTGGGTCAAGGTCATGACACACCCTTAGGTCATAAGCAACCTTTGTGTGAAGTAAGAACTTCCAATGTTTCTCCATAAGAAAGATATGAACCCGACACGAAGTTTGTATTTTTTCTGCAAGTGACCTTGACCTTGCCAGAATGACCTTGGGTCAAGGTCATGACACACCCTTAGGTCATAAGCAACCTTTGTGTGAAGTTACAACTTCCAATGTTTCTCCATAAGAAAGATATGGACCTGACACGATTGCACAGACAGACGGACGGACAGACGGACAAGGTGATTCCTATATACCCCCCCAAACTTCGTTTGCGGGGGGTATAATAGCAAGAATGTGCACCTGTGTATAAGAATTAGAGTAAATAGATCAAGTGCATAATTCAAGATGTGCTCAAGGACTTGATTAATGGTAGAAGGATACATCATGCCTGCATAGGGGAAGTGAAAGAATTTAAATCTTGTAAGAACATTATTGTTCATACTTGTACATGTATTTGTTATTATTCAGTCACATTTTTTTTTCATTTCCTAATACATGTACTTGACTGTATAGTTTTTATAACAAAATTGTGTCAACAAAACAATTGCAACCACAAACACGCTTTCATAACTTTTGATTCTGATTATCTAAATGTTTAACATCCAGTTGAGCTTTTAAGGACGAACAATAAATCACCTGCACTCCTATCTCAATTGTTGTTAGTGGAATACTTACTCCAGTTTCTAGTACTTCCACTTGGTCTCTGATATTCACTCCACCAATTATAAGCAGCTCTCTGTGATATCATCAACAACAACAAAATCAATAAAAGAATAAAACAAGTTACAAATTCATACAACTTTTAATTTTTTGCAGTTTTCAAACACTAACTATGTACTGTAGAAGCAGAAATATTCGTTTAGGATTTAATTTCATTATTTTCGTTGGCAGTATAAATCAACGAAAATAAATCCATGGGGAATTTTTAACCCAAGTATCAATGATTACAAAGAGATTACGATATGATGAAATTTAATGCCAAGAAATCTTATTTCGTTTTAAAACAATGATTTTGACCTAAAGAAAATATGTTTCTACAGTATAATGTTTGTGACGGATATTTGCCCAGTTCACTTCTTAGTTAATTTCATTGTTTATTCCACCAGAAAACACAGGCTGATGCAAATTTTTGGCTGTATATGCCCAAGCAATTAAACTTTGACTGCTCGACGTTGATACAGGGAGACTTTAAATTCTTACTTTATTAGAGTAAAACTCATTCATTGCGAATTTCTAGGGACAATAGAAAAAACTTCGTTATAATCATAATTCATTAGACATTTATATTGAATATGTAAGAAATCTTATAGCGAATTCGGTATAAAATATCCAGCTGACAGTATTTCAAACAATCATGTCATAAAATCAATATCACCGCCATTTACAAAAAATGTTGATATAACACTTCAAATGTTTTAAAACATTTTGTATAATATTTAGATTCGTGTTTTTCATACATGCATCTTGAAACTTCAAGTAACTTTAATGAAATTTAAAAATGGAAAATATTCGTTAAAAGAATGATAAAATATGTTAAAATTTTGCCAGCATGGACCTTATAATTACTTTGTTACAGCCGTAAACTGTTTATAGGCCTTTTTATTATATACGGCAATTTTCTATAGGTTTATACAAGAACTAGGCTAGGACATGAATAAAAATTCATTATGGTCGTAATTTCCCTATATCTGTGTTTGTCATATTCGAGTTTTGCTGTATAAAGTGTAGAATTTCAGTATTCACATCTACCCTGTTCCCCCCCCCCCCCCCCCCAACATAAGTGTATAAGTAAAAATTCAACCTAAAAATAGACTTTAAAACAAGAATACATGTACTTGATTTATTCAAAACTTTAATGCAATTCCTTTCAAAATGCCAATACCCAAGGAAAAAAAAATTCAAATTGCACTGCCTCAATGACAGCCTTTTAAAATTCAAAACTGTCATAAGATTAAGGTTAATGTGGCTTTGGCGTTTGCTAAAATCGCATGTAAAATTTTTTAGATGTGCACTTGAAGTTCAACTATCTAAAGCTTTTAAATAGATAACGATTTAGGCACCCCAAGACTCCTCAAGGAAATTAAAGGATTACATCTGAGACTTGTAAGATGAATTCAACTTCTTAAAAATGTCAGTACAATAATAAAATTGATTTCACTATGAATCATTCTTCAATCCCTAGTTGTGAAAAAGGAAGTGAAGAAATTGCGTGGTTTCTTCAGTTAAAATAGCTCCAGTGGTAAAATAAATGGATAGTATTCATGCGCAGTGAAATAAAAAAAGTGTCTCTCCTCTAGAAAGCAATTATTTTTCCCTGTTTCCCTGTTCTTTTTATCACTGTTAAAACACACGTCAAATAAATTTTTTTGGACACTGTGCAAGATCATTAGACCAATGAAACTAAAGTAAATGGTGACCAATAAAATCAAAAAAGTCAAGACTAATTTCTCTTCTGGAAATTTACTGATAAAAAGACAGAAGAATAAAAATGTGTAGCTGTATATTTCACTGGAACATAAACCTTACAGAGGACAGTTTGAGGGGGAAAACAATACAGGAAAAGACAAAATTGAAAGATTACATACAGAAAAAATAAAAAGATCTTTAACATGTCTGATAAGTTAACAAATAAGTTTGCCTTTATGGGACCCGAGACTCACTTCGAGCGATCAAGAACTTAAATAGATCAAAGTTTGAGCCATCAAGGTTACCTGTATTTTTTTTTAGCTAAGTATTCATGGATTTGTTATATCCTTTTTAGTTATATCTTCTTTTTTGAGAAAGTGTATCTTAATACAGTTTATAAGAAATTTACCTTATAGTTGGATTACTAAGATGCAACTTAAATTTCTGGATTTGGTTAAATGTCTGAAATGAAAAAGGACAGATTTCATCAAAAAATGTTTTCATATTAACCTTTTCAAATCTTAAAAGAAATATAAATGTTACAAATTGAATATCGTAACTTGTGCGATTATCATAAGAGAATACTGAATTGTATTGTTTATAATCAAGAACCATACGGTTCATTGGTTTAATGCATGACATAAATAAGTAGTACAAAAATATGTAAACACATAAATAATAACAATCTTAAATTAGTTTGCAGGATAGTAATATAACAGATGACAATGATAATATAGAAGCAACAAGATATCTGTGAGCCAATGCTCACTAATGATACCCCCTCTCTGATATGAATATACAAAATAAACAAAGTCGACATTTAACAGGAAGTTGACATCCTATTGGTACAAAAATGGATCCTACCATACGGCATGTCCTAACAAAGAGTGTGTTAAAGTTTCAAGTATCTGCATTTAATAGCTGCTGAAAAATATTTGTCAAAAATTCGTTTGAAAATTTAGGCTATCAAAATTAACAAAGTCATCATTTAACAGTAAGTTGATGTTAAATTGATACAAAATCAATCCCACCAGATGGCAAGCCTAAACAAGGAGTGCTTGAAAATTTCAAGCATCTGCGATCAACAGTTGCTGAGGAAAATGTGACAGAAATTTTTGCTAGTTACGGACAGACAGAGAGACGGACAGACATAAAGGGTAAAACAGTATACCCCCTCTCCTCCAGAACTGGGGTATAATAAAACAAGTTGCTGTCCTTTAAAAAAGGACTACAATACGTGGAACATTTGCATGTGTTTCCAACGAAAACGTGAAAGCCTTAAAATTATCAGAGATTCCACAGAATCTAGCCCTCTGCTTTTAACCACTTAATTTGTACGTTGTATTGCGTATACATGCATGTATAGCCCTGACTTTTTATCTCAGAATTTAAAGGATTCATACAGTACAGCTCACGAGTATCCCGACACCCACCGTGTAGAAAACACGGTGGAAAACGGTCTGTGTCGCACCGTGCACACGGTGTGACACAGTGTATGTGTATTGGACAATTCAAGAAAAAGCCCCGTGTTGCACCGTGTTCGCCTGTGTAACTCCGTGGCCACTGTGTTACTCCGTGGATATCGTTACCTGAGACGTTGATAGAAATAGCGTATGTTTAGAAATAAAGAAATTATGGCTAAACAAGGGTTGAAACATATATATCCTTTTCATATTTTAAAACAAAAGAATGTCGACTTATGTTGCACGGACCCAGAAAATTGTCCGGGCTGTCAACGTGAAGTTAATTTTTTGTGATCTGAAAACTCGACGTAAATGGGTACCTTTTAATTCATTTGTTCTTAAATAAATTGAAATAAATTAACCAAAAATATTTAATAATCAATTAATATATGATCAAAATTCAAATCAATTTAATTCATCTTGTTTTTTTTCTAAACACACGTCATGTTGTAACTGACGATCCTATTAAAATGTCGGGAGCTTAAACGTCTTATTTCTGTTATCTGTAAACACTTTCTGATTTATCAATTAATTTACAGCCTTACTTTAAACCAATTAAAAATGAGAAATGAAAACATTTCAGATCATGTTTTTCTAAAAACATGTGCTGTTGATGTGCTGTAGTAAATAACAACCCCATATTACGGGTGACTCGAATAAATTGGACGTCAGCTATTTATTTATGTAGCAATAAATAAACAAAAAAATCACTTTTATATTATAGATTATAAATAAATACATGTACAAACTCTAGACTTGTTAAATTATATTCATGCATTGTACCGGTACATTTATTAAAAATATACCCGCATTTCATAAAATAATTTTCCATTTTATTTCCGTATTGCTGGTAATGGCCTCGTGATTTCACATGAAAAAATCACTCGTGCGATGTACGGAAGCTGATCAGATACACAGCATTGTCTTTCATCTTGGGTTCTATACACAACAGGTGTTATTGTCTGTCTTGTTAGGTGTCATTGGAATTTACAACTATCTGTGTTTACATTTGGACGTCTGAACAGGTGTACTCGAGATGCCGTTATTCACACCTTTCCGCGAACACCTGATTGGTAACTCATCACAACCCGTCGTGTGTATGGTCTGAATATATCTTACTTCTACTTTGTTAGTTCAATGATTTTTCCTAATCTCTAACAAACAAAAAAATTGTCTGTAGATATGTACACAAACACTACACGCAAGACTATCGGCGCGTGGATCCGGGGAACAATTCAGCAACTCTATAAATGCGGGAATTTCACAAAGTATTAACTTGCGATAAGAAATTATTTACCGGGTACACATACATGTATGTACAAAAAAACCTGATTAAAAAGATGAATGAGATAATGCCGGTAACTTTTTGCAAGCATTTAGAATAAACACAACTTTATTGATGTGAAATAGCGTCGAAATTTTAACGAAAAATCTTATTACATTGTGAACTTTACAAACTTATAGTCATTGTGTTGAAATCGTTATTAAAACCATGGATCTAAAATAAATGAATTAAATTCATACAAATAGAACTCTTATAATTCTAAAATGATTGCACAAAAGCACATAGAGAGAGAGAGAGAGAGAGATTTAACAACGTGATATTCCAACCCTCATGCATGCAGTATAAGAATGAAGAAACTAAACATTTCAAACACTGAATACTCCATTGTTAAACATTTTTCTATTTTGCGGACTTAAAAAAACAATAGAATGACATTTTTTTCATATCATGGAAGAACAACGTGGTCTATCTCGCGGGCTGATTTGATTGACAGGGATAGCACGTGGACCCTGACTGCATATATTCTATCGCAATTTTAGGGAAAAGGGTTCAATATAATGGAAACTATAAATCTAACTTATTACACTGAATTACAAGTAAAATGTACTTAAATTAAACTCATACTGGTATTCTCTCTCTCTCTCTCTCTCTGATATGACGATCATTAAACAATCAAACAGTAATTATTGCAATACTGAGTAGTTTCTTGGAACACAAATAATTTCTAAACTCAAGTTGCTATAAAGATGAAATAAAAAAATTATCAAGTACCGATCCACGGATTCTAAGCGCTATGAATATGTACCGTGCGGTACTACATGGACAAGTACATCACACATATGTATAAAAGAAAGAAAATTTGAAATTATATTAGATATAAAGCTGTATAATTATATTATTTAGAGAAAGTACATTTGTTTTCAACAACCCATTAAATTTGTTATCGTTGAATAGAGTATAAGTGAGAAAAGATCACAGTTATGGTTCTATGCACTATTAAAACTGCCAAACTACAGCAACTACGATTACTACTACGTTTAAAAACGGACTGAAGCAAAAACTTCTGGAACCATTTATTTAAATTTTAAAAAAGGAGAAGAAAGTGTTAGTGTTTTAATTGATCAAACCTTTATGTGGGCGATATCGATTTTTAATATTAACAAAAATCAACCGTGTCAATCGCATACGTCTGAAAATTGCGTGCATAAAAATTTTATTTATTTCTATTTCTTTGTCTTTTTCTTTGATTCTCTTACGTACATCAATAAATATTTTATTCTTTATAAGTTTTATTCCTAAATCCTCCTTTTTTTTACAGGTAAATACCGCGTGTTACACCGTGTTATTGTCCGTGTTGCATCGCGTTGCACCGTGTCGCACCGTGTTTTTTCTCATTCTGTGGCCGTAACAGAGAACAATAGATCAAAGGTACCGACACTTCCACGCTCAGCGTGGACTTTCAAACACGGTGGTCGGTGTTTTTGTCGGGATACTCGTGAGCTGTACTGTACTTCTAAAATAATTATGATTTATCTATGAATGAAGTTTGCATGTATGGTATCAGGCATAAATCGGTGAATTCTACTATTTGTGCACACATTACGATTCGCTTTACTTTATTAACTATGCAGTGACAGCTTTGTGTAAATTAAAAAATTTCATATTTTGATGTATTTTTCTTGAGATTTAAACTTTTATAGTGACATAATTATTCAATCATACTTAAATGCTTAAAAAATTTAATCGGGAAGTTCTCTAGCCTCGCCTACAATAAATGTAAAGTTAAGTTACACGTGTATTCGGAAAACAACAAAACATTGCAAATTATGCTATTTGATGCATGTTGTAGTTTCGGCATAACATTAACTTATTTCATAATACTGATAGTTCATATCACATGCCAATCATTTCTTTAAAGGGAATACCTTGTTTCTGTACTGTTTACCGACAACTTTACAATTACAGCGCCTTTGAACTTATAATGTGTCGTCAATCGCTACTTCTCGGGCCTTTCCGGCGAGCTTGCCGGAAAGGCCCGAGAAGTTGCGATTGAATGTGTCGTATGGCACGGAATCCCGATCCCGATTCAGATAAAATTGTGCTACCTTGGTTCCCTGAGCTACCCATTACGCAGTAGTCTCGTTCAACCAGACGCTCGGCTGTCTCTGTAAATCTCCGACGAGCAGCTCGTCGGAGTTTTTACGGAGACAACCGAGCGTCTGGTTGAACGATTCAACCAGACGCTCGGCTGTCTCCGTAAATCTCCGACGAGCAGCTCGTCGGAGTTTTTACGGAGACAACCGAGCGTCTGGTTGAACGAGACTAATTACGCAGAGGAACCAGGCTAGCTCATGCGCAGGCTGAATTTTCCCCATAGCATCCGGTTTAACCTCGCTTATATATTTTCTGCGTGGACCTCAGGGTCCACGCAATCAGAAGACAAGGTAATAGAGAAGATATTTCTAAAAATTAAACAACAAGAGGCCCATGGGCCACATCGCTCACCTGAGGAACAATAGGTATGATAAAATCAGCTTAATGGAGTCATAATACAAACTATCTGGACAATGTACAATAATACATGTAGATCCTGTACAAATAAAATCCATTTTCCCCTGGATAATCTTCTGTTTATAATTATTAGTCCCCTTTCTGACAGGATGATTTTATAGTCATATCATATGTTGAGTATTGCAGTTCTCAAAAAGATCCTTAACAATAGTTTATATATCGGATATAAACGTACATCAAACTCTGAACCTTCTCGTGAGGCCAAAGAATTGTCCTGGGGCCAAAGTCTTAATAATTATAAAGAATCATCTGGCTGATTAGTTTCTGAGAAGATTTTTAAAGATTTACCCTATATATTCCTTTGTAAAACTTTGACCCCCCATTGTGGCCCCACCCTACCCCTGAGGATCATGATTTTCACAACCTTGAATCTTCATTACTTGAGGATGCTTCCACACAAGTGCCACCTTTCCTGGCTAATTACTTTCTGAGAAGAAGATTTTTAAAGATTTACTCTATATAATCATATGTTAAACTTCGATCCCCCATTGTGGCCCCAACCTACCCCCAGGGGTTATTATTTTCACAACTTTGAATCTACACTACCTGAGGATGCTTCCACACAAGTTTCAGCTGTGCCGGCTGATTAGTTTCTGAGAAGAAGATTTTTAAAGATTTACTCTATATATTCAAGAGTCTATATAAACTTCGATCCCCCATTGTGGCCCCACCCTACCCCCGGGGGTCATGATTTTCACAACTTTGAATTGACACTACCTGAGGATGCATCCACACAAGTGTCAGCTTTCCTGGCTGATTTGTTTCTGAGAAGCAGATTTTTAAAGATATACTGTATATATTCCTATGTAAAACTTCGATCCCCCATTGTGGCCCCACCCTACCCCCGGGGGTCATGATTTTCATAACTATGAATCTACACTACCTGAGGATGCATCCACACAAGTGTCAGCTTTCCTGGCTGATTAGTTTCTGAGAAGAAGATTTTTAAAGATATACTGTATATATTCCTATGTAAAACTTCAATCCCCCATTGTGGCCCCACCCTCAGGTGAGCTAAAAAGATTAAGTTTACAATACAATAAGTTGTTAAAGTTGGTTTCTGGAAGAACAGACTTTGAACATTTTCTTAATAAATATTGACAATTTTTTTACTGTTTTAATCTTTAGTTTTTAAGATCTGTGTACAAACATAGAATTGTGAGCAAATCTTTGTATCTTGCTTATAATTCGAAGCTTACACTCAAATATGGTTAGTAAATAGAAATTGTAAACAATTAAACACAAGAAACATGCACTATAACAAATAAAGAACACAATTTATTTTTTCGAAATGAATCATATATATATATATGTATATACCTACATATTTCCGTCAGCGATATCAAACTCTATTCAAACTGAATAAACTCGAGAAAATGTCGAGATTCTCAACAAAATCTATTGCATTAATCTACCATTACGCAAAAGAAAATGCCGAATTACCGATAGAAGGAATTGTATTTCAGTACCCCTACATCAGATTTTGCTTAATTTGCGGAGGTAAACAGTTAACTGTTTGATTTACCGAAGTATCTGTTTGAATTGATACCTAAAAATCACAAAATACCTGTAGACGATAGTATCCAGGTTAAAAAGCGTAAATAATGAAAACGAAACGAAAATCCGAACAAGCTAACACCAACACACTTGTTTGATCCTTGTTGGAACAATTAGAAAATTAATTAATAAACAATAAAAACAGAGGGAAATGCACTTTAGTACGTTGTTAATGCATCAGATTTTATCATTTTCTTAGGTAAACATTTACCGAAGTCTATGTTCCAAATACAAGGCGATTGTTTCCCAAGTTAAAAAGCAAAATGAAACGAAAAAATGAAAACAAGCTAAAACCCAACATCACAAGTGAAAATGACAATGCGTTGAAATATTTAACCTCAATTTACTTCACAATAATCGGCACCAATGTTATTTCCATGTTTCATAGATTATATTCGCACGTGAACTGTTGCACAACAAACTGCCAGCTTCAAACAAAGAACCTCGTTTTCGAGATGCGGTAGACTGGCGATGCCTGTCATAAGACCAGTCTATCGCAATGAATTGCCAGTCTACGATATATGGAATAACGAGCCATTCTTTATAAGTATTTTCGCAATTATCTCAAATTTGGAACAGAAATCGCCTATAATTTTTGCAATTTATATTTTCCTTTCCCTAAGGATGATTTATGCTAAATTACGTTAAGATTAACTCGGTAGTTCTTGAGAAGAAGATTTTTAAAAATGCACCCCCCTTTTTCTACAGTTTCAAGGTTTTCTCCGCTTTGAATACAGATCAGACTTTTATTTCTGCAATTTATATTTGCCCTCCCATAAGGATGCTTTGTGCCAAATTTGGTTGAAATTGGATAAGCGGTTTTAGAGAAGAAGTTCAAAATGTAAAAAGTTTACAGACGGACAGACGGACAGACGGACGGACAGACGGACGACGGACAAAATGTGATCAGAATAGCTCACTTGAGCTTTCAGCTCAGGTGAGCTAAAAAGGTGATATTTTCTACCTTCATTTCCAACACTTGTAAAGGTATTTGCCCAAATTACATAACTTTTTGATATTTTTGCTTGACAATAATTGAACAAGTTTAAAATTCAATAAAATTAATCTTAATTATATTGTGACTAAAAAGAACTATTCAATGTTTCAAAATTAAGGATAGCAACTCCATTTTGTACAAAATTGATGTACAAAATTGATGTAAATACACAGCTGCATTCATTGGCCATATTTCCCCTTGTGGAGACTCAAAAGGTTAATACCCATTGCATATATCTTCGATCATAACAGTATTTATTTGCTGCAGCTTGTTAAATAAATAGGCACAATTTTCTATTAAATAGGTCAATAACCATTGTTGATTGCTCTGTATTTACCTGTTCTGCCAGTTCTCTTGAAGGCTACAGAAGAAATAAAATACTGCGTGATAAATCACGGGTTTTATCACAGGTGCAATAAAATGGATAACATTACCTTTAAAATACATAAAAAAATTAAAGATAATAGCAATACATGTACATGGATAAGGCAAAATTGCAAAGAATTAATAACAACATTTAATTAGATGTACTGAAAACAAAATTTCTTAAAAGATTCCCTTTATGATAAAAACTAAATTTCCCCCACCAGAGTTTAATATATATATTATTCAAAGAAACTCAACAACAAATCCCAGCTTTATAAGGCCTAATGAAGATGTATAACTTGTGTCTCCTGAAAATTGGAGACATAAATATTACAGCATCCTCTCTTAACCCACTCAGATCCATACAGCAAGACCTAACACAGGATGTCAAGCAACCTGATGCAATAAAATATATTCATGAGGTCTCAAATAAATTTTTTTTTTAAATGACACGTCGGATTTCATCAGACAGAAATTATTTCTTTGACAGTCCTATGACCAGGGATTTGCCCCCAAATTCCCAGAGAACCACAACACCAGTAAAAATGATCTTTCAATTGACAGACTTCATTCTCCCCAGCAAAAAGTCTGCTAGAAAATTCATCTCAAATCAATACTGTATTAGCTTTTTTAAAGTCATAATCATTGCATCTAGGGTAAAAGTGCCAACATGTCATACTATTAGCCATTAGGCAGTCGCATTATGTACAGTATATATTGTGTAAACATGGTGGTTCATCAAGTGTATATATGCTATATAAATGGAAGAAAAGGTGAGTAAGCTCACATACACGTACCACACACTCCCACATAACTTAAATACACAAAATGAGCACAAAATAATTACAGGTAGATAAAGGGGCATAACTCCCAGAAAAATCATCAAAACAAAACTTTACTGTAAAAATATTTTCTAGTGTTTTGCAAACTAATGTGTAGTATCCTAATGCCCGGCTGAGTTGTAATGGGGCATATACAGTAAAACACAGTTATAGCTAAACAGTTCTAATAACATATTTGTGCATGCTTATAGCTAAGTCATTTTAACTCCCCTTATTTAAACTTATCAAATAAAGTGATGACTCAGGGTGATAATGATTGTCTCCCACCTTTGGCTATAACTGAGTTAGTGTAAAAGAAATGAAAAATTGTGTACGAAACTTGAAACCATGTTCCTCAAGCATGAAGCATTGTTGATTCTTCTCCCTAATATCATTAAACCAAAGTCATTTATGGTAACACGTGAGATTACTTCACGTTTTACAAAAGCAAAATCTTTTTTTAATTTCGTATTAATTTTGATAGGGAGTTATTAATTTTGGTTTCAATCAGAATTCGTTCAAAATTGAGAATTAATTATTATAGCAATGAAACATAAACAGTCATAAGTTTAAAAAAAACAAAACAGATTTCTGAAAAAGAGAGGCAAGATATCATAGCCACCCAAGGTCCCTGTCCTCGATCTACGTACTTCTATTATGATGGCTTGAGGGGCATTTGAGGCAGGCTTCGCATTCACAGCTCCTGAAGCTGAAAAATAATGAGGTTATCTTACTTGTGCATGATCTGACAATAGCATTTGAATACTAAATCAGTATGTATATTAGCCTACAAATAATCATCACAGTTGCTGAGGTTACAAATAAAGATTCTCTTGTAAACACTACTCATTATACTGGCAACCCTTACATTCAGTTACTTGATGTTTTTAGGCAAATTTCCGCATGCGATTGTTCTAGAAATGTTATTTAAATCAATAATTGAAGACTTGTCGATGCATATATAATTTGCATAAATTCTTGTACACTGTCATTAATTCCATCTTGGATTGGAGGAGTATAAAATAGATCCTGATGATGCTTCATAAGTGCAGTACCAGTATTTCTTATTCTTCATAATTAAGAATAAATATTTACCATACAAAATTAAATCAAACTGTCACTTTTAAGGATTTTGTTCCACATAGTATATTTTAAACATTTAATTTAATAGTAGTTGTGGTAAAATCATATCATTCAGATGGCAATATATATATTACCGCTACACGTATATGCATGATAATTTGTTGGGGTTTTGAAACAAAATCGATAAAAATTGTCAAGAATTTATATATTCATGGAAAGTTTCTAAAATCCAACATGTAATCTGTCCTTATAATGAAAGAATTTTTTTTACATTTTATCTTATTTTAATTAACTCTCCCACTGATGGTATAACACTACAATTATTCTCAATCCGATGAACCACAACAGATTTTGAAATTTTACGGAATATGAACAATTATAGAAAACTGCTGTTTTCATGCTCTTGAAGCCCTCATTTCCTTTTTTTGCCCCATGCATTTTTGCTTCCAAAATTCCTGAAGCATCAGTCTGAAGAGAAAAAAGCCTTGTACAATACAGCCATCATCTCAGTTCCTCTCACAGACAACAGTAACGAACTGTGACAATGCCACGTACTGATTATACCCTTCATAAATTGAAAAGATAATTTATCAAAAGAGGTATCTGCGTGCTGCTAGCGCAGCAATCCAGACAGACCCTTGATGGCTAATACACGGCTACATTAACCAAAGTAACGAAACCCTCGCAGCAGTCAAAATTCAGTCCTGTGACATTGTGTGTTTCAATTTTCTTACTTGATTAACTTCTATTGATCTATTACAAAGAAAGTCATTATATAACTACAATGAGTAAAAGCTCCTTGAACAAATTAGTCTTCAAAGTTAAATAAGGTAAAAGACACTGTAGGTATCATAGCTGCCATTTTTTTTGTACTGCATGCACATCAACCTTAAGGTGAAATAACACATCATCACCAAATGGTTCTGATCGAAACATTTTGTTTTATTAAAAGGATTTTATCGACGGCAACATGTAACTTACTACATAGCCAAGTGGATAAAGTGTTAAGCTTATGATCCATATATCCTGAATTCGAAACTCGAAGGGACTTTTATTACTGAAATGAATTTTTTTTAGATACATGAATTCATTTTTTATCCCCAAAACTGCAATTTTTTTCGCTGATTTGACATGTGTGCAATTTATTTATTATTTCATATTTCATAATCATCACAAAAATTTACAGCTTTTTCAATTACTTTTTCCAGGTGCGTTATTCCACCTTAAGCTCCGATCATTGACTCTAAATGAACACAATCATATATTTTGTTCATCAACAGTCTAGCACTGATAATGTGGAAACAGACAGTTGGATGTCATAAATATGACAAATAATTTCAATTTTCTGAAAACATGGTTACAATATACTGCAACCAAATTTTAAACACATGCAAGAAATTTTCGCGAGGTTTGCGAGAACTTTGTCGTTGTGAATATTTCTCACCCCACATCAGTCCTTGTAGTATGGTGCACATGGAAATAACAACATGTGTCTGGGTAAGGCAAAGTCCCAAAAATTAGTCATTGCAAACCAGTTTATCTCTATTAAATTGCGAAATAATCTTTGTGAATAAAAGTTGGTTTACAGTACAGAAAATATTGTACGAAGAAATTACGTTCACTTGCTGACACTGACACCATTTATTTTCAAATTATTCAAATCGTTAAAATCGATCGCCAGCTTACTCTGAGATATTAATGCTATTTGGGATATCAGTGTTCATGATAATAAAGTTTAACTGTATTATTTAGAAACCCTTATGAAAATTTCAATTCAAAATTGATGACTGTCAATATTTGGTATTTTCATTATTTTCCTTAATGTAGTATATTTAGATCACCTCTTATTAAGGGTTAATCTATTATTAATAATATATTGGGAACAAAGTGGTGTTTTTTTAATTGAATTTTTGCATTCAAAATTTCATTCCAATTTACCAGTATATATAATTGAAGAAAGTAAAAATGCCTTATTTTTAGTGATTTGTCTTTCAGTAATTGTATAAATTGAAATATTTTTTCAATGCAAGCTGAAACGCTAAAGCCATGAGGTCAATTGCTATATTAAGTGCAATGAGGTTAACAAGATAACTTTTAAGTAAATTTTTAACAAACCCTATTCACTAAAACATTTTCATGGTCTACCATTAAAAAAAAAACCATAACAAAAATCAAACCATCTTAACTTGTCTAGCCATAAAAAATATAACCTCATTTCAGAAACCCTAATAATGCTCCCCAGTATGCTTTGACATGTTCATAAGACTAACATCTTCCTCTAATGCTCTCTGTCAATCATAGCATTGCTTGCTCATTAAAACTGATGCTGATTCTCCCCACAGATTTCTTATCCTTCTGTTCATCAACCTGGGTCTCCAACCTTCCAGCACCACCTATTATCCCAAGAAATTGTGACTTAAAACGAAAACCCAGCTCTTATAATTGTGACCTCATTTTGTAGATTTCTTTTTTTGTTATCTTCTCATTATTGTATCCACAGCTAATAGCACAGCTGCACAGCTAGAGAGGAAATGATTTAATGTTGGAAATCAATTTTCCTTTCAGGAACTCGACTGCAGAAAAGATATTACAGATTAGAATGAATGATTCCAATAAATATAACATATATGTTAAATGATGGAATGAAATAAAAAATTAATATTACGGCAAGTCATTTAGAAACCTTATCCATAATTAATTGAGTTCTGACACTGTACTATAAAAAAAAAACAAATAGAGCCTCTGAGGCTGTCTTGCTGTCTTTAAGAACCTGTGTCCTAAACTTGATTTTTAAATTCCTAAAATTAATAATAAAGCTGAAATTGGGCAGATATTTATTTGAAAGGGCAAGAAAACTGATTAAAATTTCACAATTGAACACATCTAGCATCATTTTTTTTTTCTAGCATTTTTTTTTTCAATCTTCTTATCTATTTAAATATCTGATATGAAAAACAACCCTAACCGCTCATCTTTATAGAGTCCACTTGGAATAAACCCGCTTATAGAATTTCTCCATTGTTTAATTTATGTAAATATAGGGGAGTTTAGAAAAGCAATCACATACTTCTGTATTTCGTTGTCACTTCGTTGTCATAGACAATAAGTAGAAAAAAAAATTGATATTGTTTTCCTGCTATTGTTTGTTGGACAAGGAATTTGCATTCTCTCTTTTTAAAAATCTATCTGCGATTTGTGAGGTGATGAACGTTTATTAGCTAGAGACAGTCAACTTACGGTTTAGACATCAGACACCAATATGGTATGGGACACCTTCATGTTGTGACGTATTGTTTATTGAAATAAACGATTAAATGAAGTCTAATTATATACATGTTAGTAGTTTCTCTCTCAATATTGTAACCTAACAGCGTAGCTCAGTGGGTTAGAGGCTTAACTACAGATCTGTAAGTCATGAGTTCAAATCCCATTGGGGGTTTTACATTTATTACCTCTCCAAAAAATTTCAAAAGCTATTTCTTGGTTAAATAGTGTATAATTTGAAAATTCTAAACCAGTGAAAGTATTCTAATTCTAATGTACTTTAACCCATGTTAATATCGACAGATGTCCCATACCACCTTAAATTAACTCTACCTGTTAGATATTTAGAGTATGTTGTGTGTTATTTTTGAAACTCAATCTGAAATAGGATTCCCTCATCTTGCTGTGCCTTAGCTTATTCTAAAGCTTTTAGTTCCAACTTACTACTTATTAACATTTCTTCCGTCTTTCACATTTTAAAAATTCAGAAATATTTCTATAACTATGAAGGTTAGGAAGTGAAACGGTAGATATGTTGCTTTGAAACAAATACACGGCCTAAGATATAAAACGTTCTCTCCACCCCTCAAAAAATCTTTATGCAAATCTTGATATCTTTTTTCCTCTGAAATTGGACAGTTGACAAATTCTCTAACACTTGATAGTTCCACCTAAAATTCATAATTAGTATTAATGCAACAGTTTAACACAAATATCCACTAGCTTAGGGAGGCTAGATGGTCAACAAAGCTATCAGATACAGAGATATAGAGCTTTTCTTCTAAAGGAGATCAATACAGTCTATAAATGGCTACGACCATCGATCCCTCTTAAAAGAGAAATACCGTATTTTTCCGACGATTAGTCGGTATTTTTTTCCTCTGAAGCAGAGCACCCGACTTATCGTCTTGTTCGACTTGTCGTAGGCTCGTAGCCAGAAAATTTTTAAAAATAGCATTAAAACTCTTGGTTTTAATCAACTTGAGTTGGCTGTGTGATTGAAAATTACGTTGTTGAATTCACTGTTCATCTTTAATAATTATCATTTTCACTCATCTGTCAACACTTAAATACATAATAATAACAACAGTTATTAAAAAATGTTACATTGTCTTTAATCAATTAAAAGTTTTACTGTTCCGTTTTTATAAACACATCGTCACATGGTTCTATGTATCATTAGTAGGAAGATAACATTGCGCAGTAAAATTGAAACCAAGTTTGAATGGAAGAAAATATTGCAGTAGGTCCGGGGGATGTTTTTTTAAATTTAATTATTTTATTTGTAAAGAGTTGTTAGTGGAAAGAATAAATCAGAAATATTTAATTGTAAAATTCAATCTTAAAATACGTAATCGGCAATTATCAATACTATTGTTTATACAATAGGCTGACACCGGTTGTGTTAATAATCTTGCCCTAAGGCTGAGATCTTTATGGCAATTTCACTCCCTGTGTATATAAAGAGTACCGTTATAAGAGTGATTATAGTTCATTGATTAATTATTGTCCAATTCTTTGATTATTGTTAGATAATTTTTTTAGGAAACATATGTATGTCGTATATCGTCATTATCAAGTCGTACAAATAATCGATCTATTTCTAACAGTGTCTATGTAAAACAATAGCGTGTAACTGCATTACTGGATACAAAGTAAACAAGTTTCATCAAATCATAGTAATTGCTAAGCTTTCTGCACTTGAGATCCCCCTTTGAAGTCCGACATGAGACAGGTGCATGCCTATGACACCGGAAATTGTTAAACAAACATTGACCACGCGCCGAGTCAACAGGTGGCTGGTTACGTAATGGCAAATACACTGGCGATAGTCAGAGTGGATACTTATTTTAATGCTTGGGAATAAAATATTTCTGACAAAGTAAGTTAAGTTTTGCATAACACGCGATATCGGGCATTGTTTAAAATGCAAGCGACTTTGTAGAAGTTGCCGGTATTTGAAAATCTGATGCATAAGTATAAAGCGTAATTGTTTAAATGTTAATCATTAATAATAATTGGTAGCAATATCGGTGACATCGTGGCATCATACACTGATAATGTTACTGCAGTTTTATAGGCCATTTTGAAGTGATAAGATTGACGTATGGTCTGAGATCGACGTATCATAGGATTTTGTTAAAATTTTGGCTAAAAATGGGCAATTCGACGAGTCGTCCGCATCGACGAGTCGTCAGGAAAATACGGTAGGTCTTTCATTGAACCCTAGTTAGAAACTATTCCCTAAGACTAGCCCTAGCTCAAGGAATACTACCTACTACATGTCTCATAAAAGAGCTATCCCACTCTTAGTCAGTGAAAACCGGTTATTGTTTCATGTGTAATCTTGTTTTCTCTGATTCAAGCAAGACAATAAGCCTCTTATATATTATCTATTCAGAATTGAGGACTTTGACTTGACGTGAACTAACTTTCTTAAATAGGTTTGTCCTAGTCAGCTGGAGGTCACTGACCAAATAAATGTATGGCTCTTAGCTTTTACTGCCCACTGACAACTTGAACAAGAACCAGGTCCTTAAAGTGGTATGGGAAACCTGTCGATATTGATGTGGATGAAAGTACATTATGATCAAAATACTTGTTTACAATTTTCAAATTACCGGTAAACAATATTTGACTGTAAAATATGTAAAAAAAATTTGTAAAGGTAAAAATAATAAAAGCACCAGCAAGATTCATGACTTACAGATTCATAGTTAATGCTCTAACCCATTGTGCTATGCTGTTAGGTAATTACTGGTATTTTGGGAAGAAAACAATTATAAAATTATACTCGATTTTAAGGCTTATTTCTATAGGAAGCATGTCACAATATGAAAGGTATCCCATACCACATTAAAACAACAGTAGTTCACATTACTTCTCTCTCTCTCTCTCTCTCTGAAATGATGATGAAAGTATACATAATTCTAGAAGCTGGTTGAATATAGAGTGCATTGTATTCTGTAGTAATCAAAAACATGCAAAACTGCAAGGGATGAACCCAGCAGCTCTGTCTCTTAAAATTGGTCAAGTGGTAAATTACAAAGTTTTCATGAACAATCAAGCCAAAATACAACTACCATACCCATAATTGTTCTTGACAGCTTTCAAAAACTTTGACTAAACATAAAAAAATATTAATTACTGGAATATTTTTATGCTTTGAGCTAGTCCAGACACTACGCAAATAGTACCATGCAAATTGCAAGTCACATGCTGTGGAAAACCTATTCCAATATTCTAATGGAAAAGTTAATGTCTGAAGTGTACTTTTCTAGCCTGACAGAAATTATTGAAACATTCCAACACAACTTCAAAATGAATGCTTCAAGACAGAACTTTGTGTAAATCTAGGTACCTGGTAAGTTATCTTACTATTCTTACAATTTGGCACACATAGGATGCTATATTTAATTTGTAAAACCAGCATTTCCATTTCACTCAGACACAGGATTCAAGCCCATGGACATACCAAAATAAACAAAAATTCTACTGTATCAAATGTTTAAATGATCCACCAATTTTATTCAAAATTATAAACTTCTTACTATCAATTTTAAAGTTAAGAAAAAAAATCAATCCCCATTAAAACAAGACTCTGTTTAAAACATGTACTTCCAAAATTTTGAAATGAAGAGGGGGAGGGGGTAATTTGACTAACAACCCTCCTTATGTACCTGGGCAGTACCATGGATACCATACAGTTACAACATACCAAATTTGGGCAAATTGGCTTTTCTGTTTTTGAGAAGAAAATAAAACAGTTGGTGATGAACCAAGTAGGACAATTCTCAGCCGGTCATTTCATTTGAGTGGGCCAGCAGCCCATAGTTCAATACCATGTTCATCCCTGGCATAAACTAATTTCTGCCCAAGTTTACAAACACAAGACCGGGATTGTAATAGCATTGACTGATGCTGCCTTTGGTAGCATTTTGTTGGTCACATCTTTGGTAAGCTTCTTTTCACAGCTGGCAAAGCTGCTCATATGTAGGATTGTAATGTGGTTAAACCTATGATAATTGACTGTTACAGTCAACTTTTGTTTGACATACAGCACAAAGCAGTCTTAGCCAGAATCTCTGTATTGTAAAGACTGAGAAATACTTAGTACTTACAAGTACATTCAATTATTAGGTCTTTCCACCTTTCAGGTGAAAGACCTCTTGTTAGGTCTTTCCACCTTTCAGGTGAACGACCTCTTGTTTTCTTTATGTTTTTTCATCTTCTTCTTCTTCTTCTTTTTTTCTATTTACCTCGGGGTCACTTTTATGTTATTAAGGTTATCAAAACAATTTAAACTTTATGCAATTGCTCATTAAAAGTTATGGTACAAATTGACCCTGTGTCAAAAAATTCCCAGAACTTACAGAGTTATTGCCCTTTGAGAAGGAAATGCTTGTTATCGCTTCTCCTCTGAAACCATAAGAGATAGAGACTTGAAACTTTTACCAATGTATTCAGTACAATAAAATGGTTCTTCAATCTATTCATACCGAAAGAATCTGAGGCCTTAAGTACACTTAGAGGGTTCTTTAATCTATTCATACTAAAAAGATCTGAGGCCCGCTTCTAGCAGTTATTGCCCCTGAAAGTATTGAAAATTTGTTAAAACCACTTCTAACTTTTTCATTACTTATCATAGAGACTTCAGACCACTTCGTAAGGGAGCGTCTGCCTTGGCCGAACAAAATGACATAAAGGTCAAAGGTCAAGGTTATTTGGAAATCTTTTAATTTATGAATTTTCATATCTTTTGAAATACAGAATTATAGTAAGGGTTTCACTAGCTTGCTGGATTGCGCAATAAGGTATTGAATTGGGTCAGCCAAGTATCACATCAAGTCATGTGGTTACTCAGGTGGAACTTGTTTTTACAGTCAACCCATTCATATTGTACAAAGAAAGCTAGCCTCTAGAACACTCTCTTCTATTTTTAGGTTTTCTGTTTATATGCATGTGTAAAGAATATTCACTTGGTTCCGTTTTGTAAAGAGTAAGTGCAAAAAAATTCACAGAGATGTTTTAGATAAACAACATGGAATTCTTAAATGACTTGAAATAAAAAAAATCTTTAAAAATCACTGATGGGTTTGTGGTTTTCCCATTTTATTGTACAATATATATTATAGGTATGAGAATTTTTTGTATATTTTTTTAGCAATCTAGCAACTTATTAAAATATTAAGGTGGAAAGACCTCTAATTGTTCGAGAACAATTAGTGCACTAGTTATATATTAGAATTTCTACAGTATTTTTAACATTTTATTTCTAAAATAAGTAAAGTCAATATTCAAGACATGGCCTTCCCTAAATTGATGGGATCACTTCTTGGGTTCATTTTATCACTGCGATGATTGTGATTTGCATAACTTTTAACAAAATACATTACATGTGGGTCCTGCATTCTTGTTTTTTGACATGAACATGAAGGCTATCCATTAGATAATGAAACACAGCAATGAAGTTTTTAAATTGTTAACAGCTGTCAGGAAAAGTTTATGCTATATTCTGATCTAAAAGATTGTGTGATTTGGAGCTAACGATATCATATGTCTAGTGTAGTGAAAAACAAAAATTCTCTCTCTCTCTCTCTCTCTCTCAATAAACAATTTAAAGATACACTTACCCACAATTCTAGATTGTACAACATTCTCTGATGGGGCATTAGACAGAGCTTTAAATCCACCCTGGAAAAGAAAAGTTTTTAAAATCCTTTCTCATTTTAAAGTGATTTCAAATGACAGTAATAAGGGAACAGACTAATTGGAATGAAAGGAAAGCAATTTGTCAACTTACAGAAAATACTTGTACATACAGCACATCTCGCTTCTTATAAAAACATTAGTCTGATTGATTTCAAAAACGAAAAACAAGTTTTCCAAAATGTCAGGAAACATATATGATAGAGTCCTTCAACTAGGAATTCAAGCAAGATTTAAAAAAAAAAACAACAATAAGCACCTAGTATTATGCTATGTATTAAGGTACAGACAGACCTTTAGGACAATAAGAACAATTTAGTTTTGATTTAATTTTTCCCTTTATAAATGCAGAATTTTTTTTTTAAATTGTGACTTACTTGTGGAGGATATTTAAATGGTGTGTTTCCAAAGTTGAATTTCATTTCAGCATTCTACAATGATTACATGACATTAAATATTATCTGTCTAAAGGTAGACAACTTTTATAATTATTCTTCTCAAATGATTCAATTCTTCAAAATTAAAAAAAAACACATTCAAAAAGGTAAAAGTATAATGATTAATTATACCTTGAGTGTCACTGCAGCATAAAATCTTTCATTTTTAAGATGTGCTTGGATATCATAGGCTTTTCCAAAATCCACTCCTGGTGAAACACAAATAACTTCCCATAGTTTTATTTTGATTTTTTTTCAAAGTTGTGATAAAAATGCTACATGAAGACTGAACATTATACATGTACATTTTATTCAAAGAGAGATATAAACAAAATTCTTGATGTTTTTTCATTCATTCATGTTTAATGCAGTAAATTCAAACACAAATTTTGGTGTGTGTGCAATAGTAAAATCATCGAGAAACAAATACATGTACAATTGTACATGTATTGAACAGATATATTTCCTACCATTTTTGGACCATTTAATTTCCATTTTATCCAAATCAAGGTAACAGCCGATGGTGTCATTAATTCCATAAGCCTACAAAAGTCTCTTAAAATTTTATATAATAATCAACATGCAGAATATTCATTTCATTTTATGTAACATCTTTGTACTTAATTGGTTTTGTCTGCGGAAATGGTTTACTCATAAACAGTACAACCCATTCCACAGCAATGAATCTTGTAAACTAAATCTTTACAAAACAAATGATGGAAAATGTTGTTATACAATAATGTAATAAAAAACCCATTAAATCTGATGTAAATATATAACAAGTGAAAAGCTGTCAATGTGACAGCAAACCGGGTTTTCTTTTATGTAAACTGTATCCATAATCCATGTCAACCCTTATCCAGTGAAATGGAGTACCCTACATGTATATGCAACATTTTGCCAAAAAATGACTAAGTTCAAAAGCTGGTATTTTTTCGATAAATTATCAGAAATCAAAATCCTAGCAATATGCACACCTCTGATATATGTACAATTGATCTGCAAAAGAACAACTTCCTATCTTGAAAACTGTAGGAGGAGTTATCCGTACAATGAGGGTACCCTATATGCAATATTTTGCCAAAAAATGACTAAGTTCAAAAGCTGGTATTTTTTCAATATTATCGGAAATCAAAATCCTGGCAATATGCACACCTCTGATATATGTACAATTGATCTGCAAAAGAACAACTTCTTATCTTGAAAACTGTAGGAGGAGTTATCCGTACAATGAGGGTACCCTATATGCAATATTTTGCCAAAAAATGACTAAGTTCAAAAGCTGGTATTTTTTCGATAAATTATCGGAAATCAAAATCCTTGCAATATGCACACCTCTGATATATGTACAATTGATCTGCAAAAGAACAACTTCCTATCTTGAAAACTGTAGGAGGAGTTATCCGTACAATGAGGGTACCCTTTTGGCAGCCGCCCGCCCGCCCGCCATTTTCACCATTTTAATAACCGGATTTTTCCGTGGGAAAACCCGGTTAAAAAGAAATTACAAGCTTATCATATAAAATACTGTGATATCATTTTCATTTGTTTTGCCTCGGACTAGAATGTCTCGACGCCATTGGATGAATCGCGTCACGTGGTTGCCTTATAAATTTCTTTACACGGCAAGCGTCAAAATTTATATGGCAACATGGCGATCGTAACGTTATTTGAGCTGATTATTTACACAAACCTTCAACAATACCTTTAATTTTTAAGCCCCAAAATATTTAGAGTGACCCCCCTTTCCCGTGACGTAATAAAACGATCCTATTATACAATGGCATCCAGGTTTGCACAGGCGACTGACGAGAAAGGTACAGAATTAGAGAATAAGCCTATGAATTTAATTGTTATGTATTATCTTTTGTTGTTCACATATCAAACTTTAGGTCCTTGTCAAAACAAAACACTTATTAGGTTTGTTACTGACTGTTTACAGAAATTTCTGTAAACAGTCAGTAACAAACCTAATAAGTAATATTGTGGGGGTGTATGTTCATGAGTAGCCAAAATTGTCCTGGTTCCTGGGGATATAATTTCGTTGATAGCAAGTTCTATTTTGTATATAAATACTGGTACTAAACAAATTTAATGCTTGTATATACATTCAAGGGGATGTACATTTGAAAGCCACGAACATTGATCCGCCCCAAAACCAGGAACAATGATGATTCCATAGTAGTTTAATTCTAGAAGTATCTTATTCAAATATGAATAAATACATTAAAATGGATTGAACAACATGCAATATGCCTATATACATTCTCTCCTAATATACAATGAATGCCAGCAATATGTCTCACCTCTCCATAGCTGTCAAACTGTTTGCCCCAGGACTTCTTCCCAGTGCCTCCAAAGCCAAACCCAAACTTGTCTATCCCTAACTCTAGCGTTGCTTTATCTGTGGACCAGCCAACACGACACAGACCCTCATCTGTAACTGTGGCCTCATAGTAGTACTTTCCTGTGAATTATTGTAGTCAATTAATTGAATGAGATGCCAATGCTGGTCATTTTAATTAGACTAGAATGAAGTGAAACACAGTCCCCAGTTCATTGATGAAAAATAATTACTAGAATTTCTGCTTAATTCTAAAATGGTATCCAAGTGTTTCAAAGGGTTGGAACAATATTGCCAAGCTTAGTTATAAATTGGAAGTTGTACATAAAGGAATAATTGAGATTTGTGTCATAATTTTTCAAAAAATGTACTGGTATTGAATAGTCAAACCTTTGACCATATAACACGAAAGAATTGCACTCTCTGTTTTATCACCGAATGGAAGTAACTGATGGTTATCATCATAAAAAAAATGTTTAAATCACTGTACATTTTCTAACATTAACCACAGCTGTAATCTAAAACAAACAATAAAAGTAATGAAGTACTGAAAGCCGGGCTCTTTTGGTGTGTCTTTATGCATATTGTGTAGTAAAGACTGAAAATCTCTCTCTCATGCTTTCAATGTCGGCAAAGCATCAGAGAGCAACCAAATTTTGTAAGCGGCTAAAAACAAAAATATATGTCTGTCTAGTAGAAAAAAGTTCAACAGTTGCTGCCTTGAATTTTGCAACAAGCGTTATATATTCCATCCCCATTTCTTCAATGCGCAGCAAAGTAGTTCATGGAAATTCATGCGCATTGTATGTGTTCAAAATGCATAGTCTTGTTTTTAAAACACGTTATTAATAAGAAAACTAAAAAAGTTAGACAATTCTCTCGACATTAAAAAAAAAAGAAACAAAATGCCAACACTTTTGACACAACATGGATCTTTGTGTAACTATTTGGTATAGAGGAAGCTTTTACTTTGATGCTGTTTGGTTTATTGTTTACTTTTGAAGCTGTGCTATTTATAGTAACATTGGCGATCTGCCTGCCTACAGCCAGGACTCTGCTTTCAGAGCCCCGCTAAAAATCAATATTGGTCCCTTACACCTGGCCTTACTGTCCATCCACTTACCTCCGCCCACCACTGCCTTGTTGGTCCTGGTCCCGTGCCAGCCCTGTGCATCCCTAGCCTGACATAACAGTCCCTCTGGGTCTATTGCTGTTGCAGAAAAACAGGATACTGATATACTGACACATCTAGCATTTCAGCAAATTATTATGCATTTTTTTCAAACTTAAGTTAAAGGGAAAATGTTACCCTCTGATAATGTTTTTTTGTATATACCTAACGGGACTAAGCCATTTATTAAAGTAATTTTGAATAGATTATTTGTTAAACCCATCCCCCTTAAAAAAATGTATGTATTAATCAATTGTTTTTGACACAATAAAACAATTATGGATCTATCATAGACTGCTAACCTGCCAGTCCAATATGTATCTTCTCATATTAAATGCAAATGGTTTCAAGAGAATGATGTTATCCTATTATCATGAGATATCTACTCAAAACATTTAATTCAACAAATAAAATTCTTACCCATGGCATCACCTCTGTCGTATGGACTCATCTTCCAATGTGCACTATGAGTAGATCCTAAAATTTACGATTTCATAAGACTAAATGTAAGAAGAATCATGAAAATGATTACTATACAGACATAGTTGTATTAAAAACTGAGATGATGAGAAATTTGAACGGTCTTAAATTGAATTCACCAGCTGACAACGAAGGAGCGAAAGGGGCAAAAATAAAATGGGTGCCAACATTTCTGTTTTTTCTTCCTCCTTTTTCAATATAATTAGGCTCTGATATATGCGATTTTATAATGTTAAAAATAAAATTAAGTAATAAACCTGAATGGTGAGAGGACAGCTTGCTCCCTTTTCCTTCTTGTTGATCTCTCAATGTCTCATAAACGATTTGAATAATCGGCAAACAAAATGCCTAGAATGCAAGTAAATTATATACTCTCCAGGTTTCACTATATTATTTGTAGTGATTTAAATTTGCAAACTGTAGATATTACAACCATGATTTTTGTAGATATATTTCTTACCCCTGTTTTTCCACTTCCAGTTTCAGCAGCCTATCAAGAAAAACCGAGTAGCATGAAATTAAACTAATCTTATAATCAATATATGAAATAGCATTTGGCAACAAATGTTGAACGAGTCATTTTTTTAGTTATGAAAATAGTAATTAAATCATCAATAATTTTACCATTAAAACATCTCCACCTCCCAGAATCATTGGAATTGCCTCTGCCTGTACATCGGTTGGCAAACTGAAATGTTACACGACGTAGCTTGATCAAGAGATTGAGTTGGATCTGTACCTGCTCAACAGCTTACTGATAAAATTTACAAGTCACTTTGAAATACTATAACATGACATACTTACCTCCAATCCATTTCTTCCACTGCCTGTCCAAGTTCAGGCATAACACCCATTTCTATAAGTATTGGGTACAAAATAAATTCAAGTCCCCAAAGATGCTCATATATGGCCAGAAATTAGTCCTGACTTTTACCCCTTTCTATTTGTAACCAGTAACATTGGTTACATCAGTAACAATGTTTGATTATGAATGATTTTCAAACTTTGATGTCCTTGTGACAGGTTACAGTGGTTACTGGTAACATTGGTTACAAAACAGAGTTAGGTTTGGGTTAGGGTTAGGATTAGGGTTAGTTTAGGGTTAGGGGTTAGGGTTAGTTTAGTGTTAGGATTAGGGTTAGTTTAGGGTAGGGTTAGGTAATCATTGTAACCAATGTTACCAATGTAACCAATTTAAAAAAAGACACCCTGTAAATCATAAAAATGACTGTCACCACTGTTACCCTATGTCACAAAGAGAATATAGCTGTTACCATTGTAACCAAATAAAATAAGACCCCCTGCTAAACAGAAAAAGGCTTGTCACCTCTGTTACCTCTTGTCACCAATAGAATATAGCTGTAACCATTGTAACCACATAAAATAAGACCCCCAGCTAAACAGAAAAGGATCGTCACCTCTGTTACCTTTTGTCACCAATAGAATATAGCTGTAACCATTGTTACTGGATGAAATTAAACCATCCAGCGGAAAGAAAATAATCAGTTTTGTATTGTATGTTACTTTTGTCACCAGAAAACAGTGCCTTGTTACTGGTTACAAATGAAAAGGGGTAAAAGTCAGGACTAATTTCTGGCCATATCTAAAGATGCTGATGAAGGTTTTATTCAATCTACCATTTTCTGGACAATTGCCATTGATCTTACTCAATTAAATTCGAATTAAACTTGGTCGAATATGAATAATGACTTGTTTTAATCAACAAATTACCTTCAAATGCTGTCATTTTTACTCCTTCACCGGTGAAGACGAAGCTTTCACGTTGACAGTGCTTCTTCTATTTAAAATTTGAAGTATGCCGATCCCGATCAAATACACAAAAATTGCGAGGCAGACTTTTTTCTTTACTAGCCGAGAACGACTTTCTATAAATGATACTTTCAATAAAGTTATATATAAATAATGTTTCATAAATGCAATAGTGCTACGCTTAGAAAACATCGCAGTTCCCGTTGCTGGAGAGAAACGAAGTGGGTGTGTAGAGGCTTGTGAGGTAATATACAATAAGAAAAGCAATATTTTCGATTTCTTTATTTGTCACATTAATATACATGCTGGAATGCTAATATTGCACCATTTTTACGATAAAATTCGTAAATCTTTGGCAAGTGTTTTGCTGCACCTTTAATACTGCAATCTCTGCCTTTGAAAAAATGCTGCCTTAAAACAACCATATTTTTTAGTTTTATAGTTTCAAATAGGTTCCAACACTCTTCAAGACAATCATGATTGGATTTCTCAAAATATCACACAATATCCACATAAGAACCAATTTTGAAAACAAAGATAATCTTTTCTGGATCTACATGCACTGTTAATTTGTATAAACAGAAAAGGGTTTGGAAAATGATAAAAGATTTGAAGACAAATGGAGGGGAAAAATCCCTTGCAACTACATGTATTAAAAAGAAAAATTGAAATTATATATTTGTTGCTTTTTTGGAAAGAATTGTTTCCCAGTTGAAGCAAAATTCATGACCACAACCATTTCAATAAGTTCTTGATGCCCCATGAAGTCCCTAATAAAAACTTCACAAACAAAATATCTAAGCAAACTTATCTGTACAAAAACAAATATTACATGCAGTTTCCCCCCCAAAACTGTAAAAATATTTACCAATCTTGCTTATGAAAGAATAAGATACCTCCTTTTTGCCATCCACCTTTTAATTGAGGATAATCTCCAAGTCCAATACTACATGTAAATTCTTGGTTTGTTAAAAAAGAGAGGTCTCAAATTGAAGCTCTAGTTTATATGAGTTCATAAGATAAAATACATGTAATACTCCAAGTATATTTGCCAGGTCCCAAAATACATAATTCTAGAACAGATGCATTCTTAGAAAGATGTACACATGCTTTAAATATAAATTTCCTTCTGGAATCAAAACTTATGCATGTATACTTTAATTCATTATAGAAACTTAAAGAGGCTTATATTAGTTGAAATTTCTTTTGAAGAAATAAAATGCTATGAAATTTGTCTTTTATGTGTTGATACAAAACTGATACATGTAGCTTTAAAAAATATATTTAGAATTATCAAAAAAAAAAAAAAAACACCTAAAGGGCAAAACGTCATTTGCTACAAACACCTGAAAAAAAATACAAAAGGAAAATTACCAGCCCATTTTTTATTGACATAAAAATTTTCAAGTACAATTCAACAATGGAGCAAAACTGCTAAAATTTATCTGGAAAAACAATATGGCCCAACAGGAAAACAAAAGTTTTAAACATTTTAATAGTTCATCAAATGTTTTAAAAGTGCACTTATCTATGAAAATGCTGCAAATAAAAAAAAAAGAAATCTTTCCAGAATATATTATTAATTTGAAATATTAGGCTGGGTAACATTTTTTTTTCATACTATATAAAGACTACAGAAAGATACACGAAGTTGACATCAAAATCCTACAGAATATTCAAGAATACTTACAAATAGCCATACATCAAATGATACATGGTTGTAACCATGATATTAATGATAAGAACATCTCTATTAAACATAGGAAACACATGATCATGTAAATTCCAAATTGGTTAAAAAAAAACAAAACAGATGCCGACTGAAAATTTCAGAACAAACGACAAATTCATGATAAAGTCTATGTACATTACAAATTTATGAATCAAGTGTCTTTTAAAAATTTCAAAGAATGCAAATCCACATGTACACAGTACACTCCAAAACAACTAAATTAAACGAGTCACTGAACACATGATGAATGATAGTAAATTATTTCCACATGAACCAATGAGAAGATACAGTGATGCAATGGAAAGGACAGAAAAGGGTTCATTTTAATTCATGGATGAAAAATGTTATGGGTGATCAGTCTACTGTTAACAATGTGCCAATGCATGCCCAGTCTTGTGATGTGGATCCGCGCCCTGTACATCTAGAAAAACATTCCTCCTTAGTTTACTGGCCATTCTCGCTGACTGAATTATTGTCTCCATCCACCAATACAACCTCCTGAAAAAAGCAAAGTAAATGAATTAAGAAATGAATTTCATAATTTTCCTATTGATCAACATATCAAAGGAAACATTGACCGGAAAACTTCATCAATGCAGGTATCAAAGAAATTTTTCGACAAATCAGAAGCGCCAATATCTCGTCAAACTTATAGACATTAAATGATTTTCTCCTCAACAGATTTCCTTTCAATTTCTAGTAAAGTTTATAAGAAATGATAATTCTACTTAATCTTATTTTTTAACTACATCTTTTAATTTGTCAGGACTAAATTTGCAATATAGTTCTTATCACATAGACGTGATAAACCACTCAACCTAAATCAAATTTCCTGTAAACACAAGAGTATGAATATTAAATACATTTTTTTTAAAATAAAAAATTTGTCTGTTAATATATATGCTACTAAAGCCCATTCCCAGCTAGTAAAATTCTGTTTGGTCAGTTAATTCTTTGGGGCAATCTTTGTTGCTTTAATCGCATTATAGCATTTATTATGATCACAAGTTACCATACATGTATATATATGTACTTACCTCTTTGACTTCTATTGTTTCCTCCTCCTGAAGAATAAATAGAAAGAATTTGATTAACAAAAACTTACTGCAAATTCTGTACATAAATTTTTTGTGTAAACAGATGTCTAAAGACAATTCATTATTCTAAAATTTGTAAATTTCAGCCAGCATTAATAATTTATATGTTTGATGTTTTCCAACCCAAATTTTTCATGGTGGGTAGGTACACTGTAGGTAGCTTTTCTTTTTTTTTTTCTTGCACATTAATAATCTGATAAACAAAATATTTTTTCTAGCTGAAAAAACTAAACAAATTAAATATCTATGGATAAACTTTTGGTTTTTTTGAGATATGAACACAAAGATCATGTAATAAAAACATGCAGTTGATAGAAGCATGCATAAGAATTAACACAATTAGTGAGGTTTCCTTCATGATAGTGTGAAGTAACCAACAATCAATAAGCACATGCATGAATGACCATGGGTTTCTTGCGATGGTTTACATAAGTGAATAATGATTCATTGGGATTTATCAAGATCATTTTCATTACCAGTAAAAGGTACACTACCCCTCTAAAAAAAAGTCGCCTTTGCCTTGTTTCAAAACTTAACACAATATCTACAATACATTCAGGAGGATTTTGTTTTGTTTTTTTTGTTTTTTTTCATTTTTGTCTTTAAAATCTGGGTGTTCTCTTTTGGCCCTAATAAAGGTCTAAAAATGGCTCGGTAAATCCCAATACAAAACTGAATATAAACAATGTTGATCATTAATGCTTCTTGAAAACAAAGGAAAGACAGTGGTTTACCGTTTTGTATATGCTGAGGCTGTGTTCCTGCTGAGCATGCTGACAGAGATCCCAGGCAGCAGAGAACTCCGCATTACACGAGGCACACACCAGCTGGGTGGGCTCAGGGGACTCTGGAAAAAAAAACAAGAGGTATGAGAACATCGAACAGTCAAATGCACACAATTTTGAAGCTTGTCTATGGCCTTTTATTTCAAAACAGAAGTTTGTGTATGGCCTTTCATTTAATAACAGAAGTCTACTCTGCAGTATGATGAAAAGACAGAAAAAATAATTACAATGCCATTTTTCAACCACTTTAAAACAATGAAATCATGCATAAGTTGGTTCCTTCATGTGCTTTCTTGTACATAAAAAACAGAGCTGAAGAAAAGTCTTTACATATTTACAAAACTGAAGCACTATGCATTTGATTTTAAGCAACTTTTCTATTTCTTTTTTTGGCTGCAATCAATTTTTAAGGACTTTTCGTTGCCTGCACAAACCCTTATATATATTTCTGACATTTCACTATTACGGGTAATTAGCATCATCCTTTACCTGGAGGTGGGGTACTTTGACATTGACAAGAGATCTTGAGTCGGCACGGCGTCTTCTTGTGTTGAGCCAAGCTGTGTAGGCTACTGAAGGTTGTCTTACATACACCACAAATCAAAACATCTTTAGCAGCTGTTAAAAAGAAAGATACATGTCTCAACCATATCAGAACAACCATACTTCATGATATTACCATTTGTTGTGACATTCATACATAAAAACAGTGTGAAATATATCCAAACACTTCAGATTATAGCTAAAAATTAATCTACATATACTGCAATATTTAATAATAACCTTGCTTTACCTTGTGCAAGCTGAGTGATACTTTTACTGGCTGGCGCACTGGAACTATTACCCGAGGTAAGATTGACCAATGTTCTTTTTATTCCACCCATCCCAGAATCTATTCTCTGCTTTTTTGCTGGGGGACCACTTTGTGTATTGAGAACTCGAGATGCACCACTAAATAAATACAAAACATCTGAACATGAAGAAAAAAATATTAAATAATTAGTGATGGGCCGATTATCGCCGACAATCAAAAGTCGGTCGCTAAATGTCTCCCGATGTCGATGATCGATTAAGATTTTCATAATCGATTATTTTAAAAAAAAAAAATTAAAAAACCGTAATTTACGAAAATTCTTCGTACGACTTGACTTTCTTTCAAACATCAAAACGAAAATAGGTTTAAACAAAATGGCGGCGCCATGTGCAAGCCTCACGGACGAGGCAAATGCCGTAATCAAGATCCAATTAGTATAGCAGGGGAAATAATTAAAAAAGAAGATTACATTGTGAAAATGTTGACTTAAATTCTCATTTTCTTGAATAAAAACCTTTATTCACTTATATTTAACACTGAAGTAGTATGTCATGTGACTCGGTCAGTTGTGAACTTTCTAGTTATGATGTTTAAAAAACAGTTAAAATTGTTTTTGTTTAATGTTTTTGAAATGGGATTTGAACTCCGAATTTCAAATTAATTTGTAATATTTTAAATTGTTTATGTTTATTGTTTGAAGTTGTTCCTAACTTCCTAGTTACTATAAATGGTACAACATTTTTTTTTATTTCCTAGTTTTCGTTTATTCTAACCAGGTGCAGTAAATAAGATTGTATGTGCATAATGATATTTAAATTTTATTAACATATTTGATTTATTTGAATAAATATTTGATAGTTTCAACCAACTGAAACAAGTACATGTATATATATTACTGTATATACAACGCAGGACGCAAGTTTTTGTTCAGAGAATTGTTTTATTCAATTAAACATAATTAAAAAATTTCGATTATTTAATCGATTATACACTTTCAATTATATCCGATAATCGATTATGAAAATTTTCTGATTTCCCATCACTATAAATAATTTAAAACTTGCTGCCTACATTGTGGAATAAATTGGAAAAGGAGTCTTGACATTTTACAAACCCCTGTGGAAAGCAACAGTACACATTTTTCAGCAATCAGCAGTGGAGACTGCGAATCAAACATTAAACAAATGTTCATCCCATCCCATATAGTATGTCTGGATAGGGAGAACATTGTTGCCAGTATTAACCAGCTCCCTTGTCCATCAAAGTTTTAAGCAGACTTCAAAGTATGCGCATGCAGATATTGATAACTTCTTAATGTATAATATGATTATCACCTGTCTAAAATAGATAAACCAAAAGAAAACATTATTTACATATTTATATGTATACCTGGAAGCTTGAGATGTGGACGAAGTCTTGTTTGTTGGTCTGTGTTTTGGCTCAGAGGCAATATTGATATCTGAATATAATAAAGTGAAATTCTGTACTGACAAAAACATGTGAAAAATCAAATGTAAACATTTAGTGAATAAATGCATGAACTGAAACAAACAGATAATAAGACAAAAACAAACATTCGGAGAGTACTGCATTAGTACTTACATCAAATTTGAGAATTGTCTAGCATTACATGTATTTTGAAGGAAACTTTTGACATTGCTATCAATGGGATGGTTATAATAACTTTAAATTAGATCTAAAGCTTATTAACTGAGTATCCCAGATGGCCCAAATCAATGTTTTGTAACGACAGCTTGATTGAACTCAATCACAAAAATTAATGGAATGTACAAATTATTTACTTATACTCATTTTGACGATTTGTAACAGAATTTAAACTGTTGATTGTCATTTGATACAAGACCAATAAGCAAGCTTTGAATCAGTTTTCCAAAACTTTAGAAGAATGTAAATGTGGAACAGAGTCTCAGGTCAAACTGAACGATTACAGGAAGGCAATCAAAGATAAATCTAAATATAATTCACTCCAATTTCACCATTACAGGGCCAATAATGAAGTACAATTTTCAGGTTAAGAGAAATCGTCTGTAACTGAAGTTGTTCATTTGTTATACTAACCTAAAGCTTGACCAGCATATGTCATCCCATCCTCTGCACCACAGGCCCGCCTAGCATCCATCTGACTTCCATACTGAACAAAGGCATAGCCCTTGTGCATAGACAGTCCTGTGACCATTCCATATCTGCTGAATATCTGCTCTACATCTTCTTTAGAGAGCGCAATAGTGTTCAGATTTCCTACAAACACTCTGGATTTTGCAGTGCTAGGATCATTAGTTACACTTCCTACTTGACCGGCCAGACTAGCATTGTAACTGGTTGTATTCATTTGAGGGGTCATGCCCCTCGGTGGGGCTCCTCTATGGGGTCCAGGACCCATCGAATTGGGACCACCGTGTCTGGGAACAGGAGCTCTTGAACGTGGCGGCATCATCCTTGGCATCATATTTGAAACACTACACAATTCTGAATTCATATAAAATAGCAATGTTTATAATGCAGTATGTTGCATGATGTAGAGGCAATGCGGGAGAAATTGTGCACCATGCTTTCCTAAAAAATCTAGTAATTTGTGTATTTGTAAGAAACATTGTAATATCTTCTTTAATCAACACATAAATTTTACTGTCCTGACATTTGCGTTTTGAAGAAAGACAAGCAATTCAATAATTTGTTCAATTTGATCATGCGCATGGCTTTGTTAATCTGGACAATGCTAGTTTTCCCAAAATCATCGTATATAAGTCGTGATGCAAGTAAATTTTAACAAATATACCATAAAATTGTATATATAACAATATCACACAAAGAGAGGCTTACATAGGTTATGTTTTAGACCATGAAATTGGTGCAGCATTCCTACTCCATTTTTCTCGCGGGGAAATGGAGTTCTTCTTAGTTCCGGTTACACTAAAAGACGGTATACACTTATCAGATAGTGGTTTTGTTTATGAAATGATAATTATGATATGATAATTATGAATTGATAATCGGAAATCTATAAGTGCTAGTTCTTAAGTTCGTTTTCGATTTAACAAATATTAAACTTTTCTCTGAATCAAAGGAAAATATTTTATTATCGATGAATATATTTAGGTCGGGATCAAAGTTGCAACATTAATATATAAAGATGTCTTCTAAGAGAAAGCTTCACAAGTGGTCAATCGATTTTTCCGGACATGGAAGGTAAATGTCTGTCTTCTTATGGGCGAATTTGCATTTAGTATTGAACAAAAGGTTGATTACATTTTTTGTTTCATTGGAATGTTGTGTTTTACCGACAAAGTCCTCAGTTAATTATTTAATGATCACCACATTCCTTACTTCTGAGCACCTGAGTACAGGGGAAGGTAAATGAAGAAGTAAATATACATATATATAATTATGTACTGTTATCTATCAACAGTTTACTAAGTAAGCAAACGTATATGAACTTTGCAAGGAAAACAACAGGCCTATTATTTCTCTTGCAAGGGTCATAGCATCTTTGCAAGCCAAGGGTTTCTGATCTGCATCACTTCTTACAAACCCTTGGCATATCATCCTATTAAAAGTTGGGATTTTTTCCCTTGATCTTGATTTGAGTTTTCTGAAACCGTTCAATCAATCAAAAAATGCAAAACATATCTAATTTGATTGACAATATTTTCCTACTGTTTATTCACAAGTGTCTCTAACATGAATAGCTCAAAACACTTATTTTTCTAGTCTTTCTGTTTGAGTCTTCATGATGCATGTTTCATTCGATGGTGCAATAACAAGTACACCAAATCATGTATCAACAGAGGCATGCACTCATAGATTGAAGATTTACTGCTCCCAGTCTTACACCTTTCGAATGAATTCGATCTATATGTAACATTTCACATTATTCCTATTCATTGAATACACTGGGCATTAAAACATTCTTTCAACTTGTCAATATCAATGTTTACGGAGGCTGCCATTTCTGCACCAGGTACATTAAAGTAGGGCATCTTTCATTATTTGGCTGATTTTAAAAATAAAATAGGAGATCATGAGATGAGAATAATCCCGACTTTTGTTAGCATGTTATGCCAAGGGTTTGTGAGGAGCAGTGCAGATCTGAAACCCTTGGCTAGCGAAGATGGGGTCATAGATATTTATTTACTTTGCATATTGTGTGAAATAAACTGCAGCCTCTTGCACTTCTGAGTCTCAGTTTACTCTTTTTAAACACTGTGAAAAATGTCATGGTAAACCACACATATGTTTCATCAAGGTTTGAATCATATCATTCTGCAAAACAAAGTTTATAAAAAATACATTGATACAGAAATGTATTACTTTAGACAGTTTATCATTTTTCCAAAATTCATGGTCCACTAAGATTATTGTACATTTTAAATAATATACATCTTTAGTCTGGCCTTCGTCAGCTATGACTGTTGAGTGTAAACACTGATATTTCAGGTTTACAGATAATACAGCAGTTGTCATATTTTACTCCATTTGTGAGTGTTAACTGGTATAAATTAAGCTAAGTTTATATACATTGATGTAATAACAAATATGAATTCAAACATATGGTTTTAATTATCACAATTTTCTGAACCACTTTCTTTGCCACTTACATTACTGTCAAATCAATAAATAACAGTTCTGGACTTGCCTACACTGTACAAGTGAATTGATTTAACGTAAAATATCAAAACATATTTACACATTTTATAAGACAAATTACAACTAGGACAGTCATATTTGCTAACACAAAATCAATTTTGAAACGAGAAAGTTACACATAACTCATTTTTGTGGCTATGAGGCCATATGTTTAAATTTTAACAAAAGTTATTTCCCTTTAAATTGTCTGCCAAATTGGGTGTCATCATAGATTTATAAACTTGTCACACTAAATTTATTCAGCCTCCACTGGTTTTCTAAAAAGAAAGGTCTTAGGAAGAGGAGTTGGGCAATGGCCTTGACTTTTTAAATCTTTTTAAATATTTAGGGGGTATGGTTTTAAGGGATGCCAGTATTTAGAAGTTTCAATGTATATTCATGATATTAATTGTTTATAAATTCAGATGCATGTGCATGTATTAAGGATTAAATGCCAAATGAATCTAATTAAAATGCATGCATATACCAGTCGAAGCATAAAACTCTGATATTTTTTTTGGGGGGGGGGGGATCTTACTAGGGTAAAATTGTTACCAACCTGTATCATATTTGTTAAATACCAGGGGTACTACATTTTTTTTTTTTAATTTAATCTCAAGAATTTCTAACAGAAAGGCTTGGGTTTCCGACAATGAGTTTGAATTTTTGCTGAAAATCAAACATGGCAAATTTGATAATGGTCTATACAAAACAAACAACTAAAACAATTTGTTTCAGATCAAAATCTGACAGACAGGTCCAAGTCCAAGACATACGGGCCCCTGTTGGTTACACGGAAAGTACAGGCACCATAGTGGAACAAAGCGGGAAAGAAGCGGATCAAAAACTGATAGACAAGGCAAGTATCAGCAAGTCATGTAATTGATAAGTAAAGCAAGTACATTTATCAGCAACTCAAGAAGTCGAGAATCAGTAAATAATAGGCAAGGCAGATATCAGCAAGACAATAATTAGTAACTTATAGGCAAAGCAGGTATCAGCAAGTCAAGTTCACTGTTAGACATGGCAGGTATCAGCAAATCAAGAATTAGTAACTGATAGACTAGACAAGTACAATGTATCAGCAAGTCCAGAATTAGTAATTAATATGCAAGCCAAGTAAATATATCAACAAATCAATGATGAGTAACTGATAGACAAGGCAAGCATCAACTAGTCAATGATTCACAAAGCAAATATGAACAAGTCAATGATGAGTAACTGCTATAGTCACAGCAATTATCATCAGGCCAAGGATAATTAAAGCAATATGAGCTGTATTTTTTAGAATTTTATTTTGCTGCAAAAACCTGCTAGTATGATAAGTCTGCCTGTAACTTAAACTTTTATGATAAATAAGATTTGAAAAAAAATCATTAATATTTGTCAGGAGAAAGATTTCACTTATAAGGAACATATAGCAGGTCAATTTTGGTACAGGACGACAATAATTCAATTTTGCTCCAATTAAAGCTTCTTAATGGCTTTTCCCACAAAACAGAGCTAACAGAAATTTAAAAAACCATGATATTTTTTGTCATTTTAGTAGAAAATAACATTTTCTTCCAAAAAATTTCAACACGAAAATTGCAGCTCATATTGCTTTAACTGGTAGATAAGGCAAGTATCAACAAGTCCAGAATAAGTATAAAATTTAATAGACAAGACGATCATAATCAAGTGAAGGATCAGTAACAGATAGACTAAGCAAGTATCAACAAGTCCAGGATCAGTAATTGATAAACTGGGCAATTATCAATAAGTTAAGGATCAGTAAATGATAGAAAAGTGGTTTTGAAAATAAGTATTGCGGTTGAGTAATTGCCTTTATTCTTTTCTTCTTTCTATAGAGATCATGGGACATAGCTTTGGGGCCTCTAAAACAAATTCCTATGAATTTTTTCATTATGTGGATGGCTGGTAATTCAATATCCATTTTCCCAATCATGATGGTTGGCATGATGTTCTTCAAACCCATACAAGCCTTCATCTCTGTTCAAAACAGTAAGTGACTTAAGTGACTCTACTGAAATAGTCAATCTTGATTATTTGTTTTAACAAGGATTTAGTTTTGGAAGTTTATTAAGTATTCTATATGCATAAGGAATACTTTGAATGAATGGCAATCACAATAAGAAGTCATTACAATTTTTATAAAAAATGCTTTCTAAAAACAAGCTTTAAATGATAGTCATTTATAATCACATTCACAATGTGTTTATATAAAACTTAAAAATCTTTCTTTGTTTTCTAGCATTTGTCATGATAGAAGGATCACAAGCCATTATACAAAAGTTTATTTACATATTTGGCAACTTTGTGTGCTTGATGCTAGCAATGTATAAATGCCAGACCATGGGATTACTTCCTACTCATGCTTCTGATTGGCTGGCCTTTATGGATCCTCAAAAGGTATGCTTGTCACATGACTAATTAACACTTAATTTCTTTTATATTCTTTTTATCCTCTCCCATGTGTATTATGGCTTAGTCATATTAAGTTTGTCATTTCTGTCTTCCGTTCCTTTGTCCTTCTGTCCATTTGTCACACTTTACAGTTACTGGATGAAAAAAAATCCGAATTTTTTTATATTTAGTGAAGTAAAAATATAAACACAGTGCAATGAAAGATTACAAATATTTTTGCACCATACACTGTATTTTTAGCTCACCTGAACCGAAGGTTCAAGTGAGCTTTTCTGATCACCCGTTGTCCGTCGTCCGTCCGTCCGTCTGTCTGTCTGTCCGTCCGTCTGTAAACTTTTCACATTTTCAACTTCTTCTCAAAAACCACTGGGCTAAATTTAACCAAATTTGGTACAAAGCATCCTTATGGAAAGGGGATTATAAATTGTTAAAGTAAAGGGCACAGCCCTTTTCAAAAGGGAGATAATTGCGAAACAGTAAGTATAGGGTGCATGTCTTTAAAAATCTTCTTCTCAAGAACCACTGCACCAGAAATACCAATATTTACACAAAAGATTGTATATATAGTGAAGATTCTAAATTGTAAAAATCGTGACCCTCGGACCAAAACTGGGGCCCCAGGCGGGGTTCAAAGTTTAACCCTTAGGCTGCTACGCGCGACTATTGTCGCGCTGAAATTTGAGGTCCGCCACTGCTACGCGCGACTATTGTCGTTTTTCCGAGAGCGAGTTATCTAAGGTTTCCCCAAGCCTCGCTTTGAACAAAAACACGATGGCTATTGTTAGGAATGAAATTTGATTGGTCAATTGATGTTTTCGTAAGGTTTCTAGAGTATTCCAGAGTTTAAAATAAAGGCTATAGAGCGGTAAACTTCCGAGAAATGTTTTGAATTTGTAGCCAAAATGGCGAACGTAGAATGAAGCGACAAGACAAAAGTTTTGAACTTTTTTCACCGTGATAGCAAAGACGTAAAACTTTTGATGGAATTAATCCTGCTGTACATAACTTAGGAGATGTTGAATTATTGATTTATGTGTCTTTGATGGACTTTGTGCCAAGAAATGACCAAGAATTTGATGCCGATCTCGAGGTAGGCTGGTCGCGTGTTGATCCACCGCCATGGAATATCCCATTCACCAGAGAGGAAAAATTAAACGCTAAAATGGAGGATTACGAACCTTTATCGTTTCTAAATTATTTTTTAATGATATGTTTATGGAAATTCTTGTTTAATTGATCAACATCTTTAACGAGAGACGTGTGCAGTCCGAGAATGTGAATCAGACCAACATTAAAAAACATTGATAAAGTGTTTGATGTATTTCTTTATTTTTCAGTTATTCTGACATATTAATTGTTTACCCGATGTTCAAAAATGATATGAATAAACATGAATCTCACAATGTATGTCTTATTGATATACTAAGGAACTTTTACAGTCATTTGGGTTCTAAATTATGACAATTGAAGAATGCAACAATAAAAGGCATTGATTTTAATTGATTTTCACATTTGAACGTACCTAGATTGATAAATACAAGTTAAATGAGGAAAATGAGCATTGCATTGAAATCTTCAACATTTTCTCTTGCATTTAAATATAACTTTGGTAACTGTAGCATAAATAGTTGCTGAGATATATTATTTTAAAACTCGATGGTCAATTACCATTAATTGTGATTAATTAATTCAGCAGTGGCGGCCATCTTGGCGAAAATTAATGCAGCAGCCTAAGGGTTAACATAGAAATACATAGGAAAATTTTTTAAAAATCTTCTTCTCAAGAACCACTGCACCAGAAATGCCAATATTTACACAAAAGCTTGAATACATAGTGAAGATTCTAAATTGTAAAAATCGTGACCCTCGGACCAAAACTGGGGCCCCAGGCGGGGTTCAAAGTTTAACTTAGAACTACATAGGAAAATGTTTAAAAAATCTTCTTCTCAAGAACCACTGCACCAGAAATGCCAATATTTACACAAAAACTTGTATATATAGTGAAGATTCTAAATTGTAAAAATCGTGACCCTCGGACCAAAACTGGGGCCCCAGGCGGGGTTCAAAGTTTAACATAGAAATACATAGGAAAATTTTTTTTAAATCTTCTTCTCAAGAACTACTGCACCAGAAATGCCAATATTTACACAAAAGCTTGTATATATAGTGAAGATTCTAAATTGTAAAAATCGTGACCCTCGGACCAAAACTGGGGCCCCAGGCGGGGTTCAAAGTTTAACATAGAAATACTTAGGAAAATGTTTAAAAAATCTTCTTATCAAGAACCACTGCACCAGAAATGCCAATATTTACACAAAAGCTTGTATGTATAATGAAGATTCTAAATTGTAGAAATCGTGACCCTCAGACCAAAAATGCAGCCCCAGGCGGGGTTCAAAGTTTAACATAGAACTACATATGAAAAATGTTTAAAAATCTTCTTCTCAAGAACCACTTCACCAAAAATGCCAATACATACACAAAAGGTTGTATATATAGTGAAGATTGTAAAAATCGTGACCCCCGAACAAAAAGTGGGGCCCCAGTAGGGGTTTAGATTTTAACATATATAGGAAAATGTTTTAAAATCTCAAGAACTATAGTGCAACTGTTTGGGATATTACTATGCATACATGTACATCCTTAAATAATTTAGATTCAAAAAATTGTAACTCCCGGACAATTGATGGGCACCAAGAGGGGTTCAAAATTTAAACATTTCAAAAAACATAAAGGAAAAGTTTAAAAATTTTCTTCTCAAGAACTACAATGTTTTAGTTTGTGGAATTTCTATGCATGCATCCTTCGCTTATGTAGATTCCTAATTGATAAAATCGTGACCCCCGGACCAATACTGGGGCCCCAAGATGGGGTCAAAGTTTATTATAGAAATATAAAGGTAACATGTTAAAAAATCTTCTTCTCGAGAACTACAATGCTTCAATTTGTGAGATTACTATCATGCATACAACCTTGGATAATGAAGGTTCGATAGTTTTAAAATAGTGACCCCTGGACTAATACTAGGGACCCAAGATGGGTTTAAAGTTAAATGTAGAAGTACCGGTATATATGGAAAATGTTTAAAAATCTTCTTTTCGAGAACTACAATGCATCAATTTGTCAGATAACTACGTAACACCCTCAAATAGTGTAGATTCGAAATTATAAAAGCCGTGACTCTAATCTAATACTGGGGCCCCAAGAAGTGTTCAAAGTTAAGCATAGAAATATAGAGGGAAAATGTTGAAAAATCTTTTTCTAGGGAACTATAATGCTTCAGCTTGTGAGATAACTATGCAAGCATCCTTAAATAATGTAGATTCCAAATAATTAAAACTTTAGCACTGGACTAATACCGTGGCCCCAAGAGGGGTTCAAAGTTTAACATAGAAAGATATATTGAAAATGTTTTTAAAAAGTTTTTCTCGAGAACTATAATGCTACAGTTTGTGAGATTACTATGCAAGGATCCTCAAATTGTGTAAACTCTAATGTAGTGGAACCAAGAGTTATCTTTCTTGATGTTCTGTACAGTCTTAGAGTTATTCCTCTTGAAGTGGAACTCTTCTACGTTCAGTTTTTCAGGTTGTGTACGTGCAGTCCCACGGCAGCGCTACACATTTTCATTCCTATGTTACTATTTATGTTGTTCAAGCCAACCATAAACCTCGGACCATAACTGGGTCCCCAGAAAAGGGGTTCAATGTTTAAAATAGAAAAAGCATATGCTACGAAATGTAATGTTACAAGGAACTGCTGTTCAGGTGAGCGATGTGGCCCATGGGCCTCTTGATTTTTTACATTTTGCATGCAACAAACTGGAGCTCTATGGTCTATTAACCCAAATTATCAAGATAGAAAAAAATCCTTCAATGCAGAATATGGCAGGTGATAAAAATTGTGCAGTGAATTAAGAGCAATTAAAAAAATAGAATTTGCAAGTTATATTTCGCAATAACACCCGAATTTTGTGTACCTCGGAACTGTATTTGATGTAGTAAAACTATTAAGCTCATTTAAACAATGATGAGCTATGTGGCCCATGGGCCTCTTGATTATTTTTAATTTTTTTTTATTGATAAATGTTTACCGGTTCTCTAGACATGATAATTCTATTTTGCTGTTTATAATTTCAAACTTTTTTATTTTAGAGAATGGAATGGAGTGGAGGTGGATTGTATTATTAAAATGAAGAAAATAACAGGCATAACAGATAACAATTTTTATACCTTGTTAATTGACATTATGAAATTACAGCTGTTGTGTGCAATAAATTTAGGAAAAGGAAATTTGATCAGTGTTTTATGTGTGTATCTAATAAAAAGATCTTTAAATATTTTTGAAACTAGCTGCTTAATCCATTAAATTAACTCCCCTTTGAACAAAAGCGATCCTTGAGAATAGGCATTGGACCTATCTGTATGTGCCATCCTCTTCTTTCTTTTTCTTTCCTTGTCACATGAATGAAATGGCCATGAATAATTTGTAGTGCTCGAATCTTAATGTTGTCTGTCCAAGGAAAAAAAAAGAGAAGGACAATGCTTTTGTCACAACATGCATGCTTTCATTTGTAACCCTGAGTGGAGGGAGACTTGCTAGAAAGTAACAATGACAGCTAAGGTAATTTTTATTAATTTGAAAATCACAAGTGACAAATACCTGCAGCAGGAATCAGAGTTGTGGTTATAAGTGTGGTTATAAGCTGTTTAAATGTGGCTCTTAAAATTGGACTACTGACCATACTTACGTATAAGAAATACATTGTAGCACATGAAGTAATTGTCTATTTTATTAACACCTTCTTTGATTATATGGTAAAAGATCAATAGATGCAGCCTCTATTACTCTGAGCAATAGAAATACATTTTTGCATTGTCCTAAGCAGACTTTTATTTGACTTGAATTTTTCGGCCATAAAGCTCTTTGGGCTTTATAGAATTTGATCACGTGATCAACCCGTACTAGCATTTTTACCCCGTAAATAAAAAGTCAAAGGATGGTTTCCTTAAAATTTTCTGCGGTACCTGCATATTCTTTCAGAATTAAACTATATAAATACATGGAGTTAGGAAGTCTGACGTCAGTTCATGAAGTCTTTTCTATCAATAAAGCCAAGTTTCGATTTCGGTTACAAAATAATCAATGCATTGTCAACCCCAAAACACTATTTTCAGTGTAAACGTTATTTGAATGAAATGAATGAATGTTTAACAATAATAGTTTTGATTATTGTATTGTTTATTACCAAGAACCATACGATTCATAGGTTTAACATATATACATAAGTGAACAAACATATGAAAACAATTTTTAAAAACAGAGACAAAAAAGAAAGACCATCACAATCTTGTATTAGACTGCGTGTGCACACAGCAGTCTGCAAAATTTACATAACAGAAGTAAACAGGATAATGAAGAGTATACTATCAAAACAAAAACTAATTATAATTTTATCGTAATTTTGAGCATTTATATAAGTATTTTCCCAAATTGCACAACATAAGTGCTTATACATTGTACATTTGGGAGAATTTTCAAAGTAGCCATGTCCTTCTTGTATAAACATGTCGGTCAACCTCTGCTTCACTTCATGTAGGAATACATGTTCATTAAATTGTTCTTTACAGTTCCATATATATCCAAAACCTAAATTGTTAATCAATTGTTTTATGTATGAGAGCCAACAATTAGAGGCTAACTGTGTTTCACATTCATTTAACATATCTTGGTATATATTGCTTAAAATACAATTATCACTATTCTTTAACTTTATCCAATATTTCAACATTCTATAATTTCTATCCATCTGCAGTGGTTTACGACCTAATTCAAAATAGTTAAAAGGCCAAGGAATACGTATAATTATTATAGCAATTCGTGGATAAATTATAGTTAATTAAGTTTGTTAAGTTTTGTCAATTTCTGTATTCATGAACACCTGTAGTTAGAAATACTAGTAAGAAGGAAAACACATATTAATTAAACTGGCAGACTAAACATCATTGCACATTCAATATATTTTGGAAATCGTATGTATTTGCAATTCCCCTAAATATAGCTAGATTTATTGACACCAAATTCTATTTAAAAAATTCACTCTCTTATTGTTGGTATTCCAGTGTAGTTCAATGCAGATCAAGAGTTTGTGTATGAAAAAAAAAAACAGAGCTACATGATATTTAATTTCCAATGTGTACTAGAACAAGTTTCCTGGCAGACTGACCATCACAGCCCACGCGGAGGTTTAGGACTGTACAGGTCTGCTGGTAAGGTCTCTCATTTTGCAGTGGTCAAGCGCCATGGTCAGCCGAGGCCACAATGGACGAGTGAGTCAACCCCGCTGAAGCGTACTTGTCATCTCCAGCAATAACCATCAACGACATGGTGATGGTCATTATGCAGCTATTAATATTTATGAAGGTTCAAATTTGTCCAGTTTTGCTTCATGGACCGACTGACAATCCGAAAATAACATTGAAAATGCGAATTGAGATAAACATGTTGTGTAAAGAGGGCGGAATGGTCGAGGCCTTTGTTAGACCATATTTATATCTTTTGGATGAAGCGTTCTGTTTACGATAATGAAATATAGAAAAGAAAATCAAGATTTTAATCTTTTAAAGTATTTGGATTTGTTCTACATTAAATAATAGTTTATGGTCAAAATCATTTGGCCTCCTGTGAGCAATCAACTTTAATGGCACGGGAGAATAGATACATTAATAAACATGCATATCTTTACAAAAAATGATAGGCTATTATCTGTTTAAGAAAACACAGAACTCCCTGTTGACATACACATATATAAGGATAATGCCAAAACAATTACCAGGAAGGTGGACGTCAAATTAACGACATCCTTATACGCTGGAATCTTTTTACCTGCGTTAAAAGGATGTGGTCTGTGATATTTGTTATTGGGGTACTACAAGGCGCTTTTCTATGCCCTGTTGTATTACTACAATAAATTATAGTTTCTCAGTCTTCCAATCTATGAGTGATGGCTTTATTGGTTTTGTTAGTCACTGCATCGACTGCTCGCTGTATTGGACTGTGGTTTGCTAGCGAGGACAGCGGTAGTTCTCAGAAAACTATTGGTCGTTAGGAGTGGATATGGTTGTGGTGTTACTAAGTAGTACATGTAGTAAGGACATTGAAAACGTGATTGAACATGTGTCTTTAAAATTTGTTTTTATTCGAATCTTTTGAGCAAAAGTTTCAAAAAAAGTTCAAATTCATACACTGAGCAATAATATGTTAAAAAAATAAATTGAAACATTAATGATCAAACCAAAAACATACCGCACACGAATAATAAAATAAACAAAGAATATACGCACTGAAATCACGAAACAAAGCGAACAATGCTATTCTCTTTTATAACACAAAAATCATAAAACTTTTTTTTTATTAATCTCAGCCTTTGAAGATAGATATGTCTACGTATTTAGAGGAAGGATAGTAACTCCAAATGTCGCAAAGTCATTGATTATCAAGAATTCTTCATCGAACATTGCTCTTATTAAATTTTGTCAAAAACAATGGGCTATATCTTCCCGAGAGTCACCGTATAATTGAGCCATATAAAGCACACGTACGATCCAATGAAATATTTTGTTTTATTATTTTCTATTTGTAATCAATCACGTCCATTAATGCTCATTAATCTCGCCCGAGTCATAAAAAAGCATGGCTCAATGAAGCGGGTCATGGTGTCACTCAAGCATATAGCACGGCCAATAGTCATTCAAGCGATGCCGAGGTTTTTATATCAGTAGGTGGATGGAAGCCCAGCATTGTGGTCCGGATTAATAATAATTATGATTTTGAAATTTTTTGTTCTTATTGCTTTGGCAGCTGGTAAGTTTTATTACCCATTACCAAATAGTTTTTTTTTTAATTGTTGTTGATTTACTTTTGTTTTAAATAAAGTTTGAAATAAATATACTGTTTAAAATCAATAATAAAGTACTTGAAAGGGATATGCAATAGTATTCTTTCGTTAGTATCTACTTGTATATTGAAAATTGTTTGAAAATGGCCTTTTGATAAACCCAGAGATTTCATTTTCATGTACATGTAAATCAGATATCAATACAAAGCTTACTTTAAATAAATGAAAAAAAAATCTTTTGTTTTAAAGAAGGAAATTACTTTTTTTTGTTCCTAATGAGTACAATATGCTTACTAATTTTATTTTATAGTGGTGGAATCTGGAAGATGTGAGTATCTATCTATTTTTATCTCTCTCTCTCTCACTTTCTCTCTATCGCTCTCCAGAAAACACTAGGAAATAATACACTAGGAAATAAAAGGTTATGATGTCGTAATGTAATAATTAGTCCAATAATAAGTGCTATTGTATTGCCCATTTATTGTCCTTAATGAACTGCTGGTCTGAAATAAAGCTCGATCCCCCTTTTTGTCATTTTATGTATAATTCATAGATGAATCGTGTTCGATTTCTTCGTGATTAAGAATTTCTCCTTTCGGTTAAACATTCATTCTTTCGTAACAAAAGCATATTAATGGTGTAATACTAATACATATGTATGTCATTTACGTACAGAAATAAATTATGAATATCTTGAATAATCTTTTGTAAATAATCTAGATAGATAATGTCTGTTTTGAATCATATTCCATCGTGTGTGTGATGAACATTTCTCCGGAAATAAATCTATAATGAAAATGGCCGAGGTGCAGTTTTCATAGTAAATCTCAAATGCGCCTGGCAACTTTAAGCTAAATGATTTTAAATCATAAATATCATTTACAGGGAAAGGTCGAAGATTCCCCCGTTTTTACGGTCCGAAAATTAGATATATTAACAGACCAAGTAAGTGCATTTTTGTTTTATTCCATTTTATTTTTTGAAAATCCAATTATATCTCCTGTGTTTAGAATCAGTTTTAATACATGTATTCATTCTCGTCGCAGAATCTCTGAACATGCATTTTTAATTTTTCTGTTGCAGTACACATTCCAGTTCGTAAGTAATTATATGTTTCATTTTATTCATATTAGTTAAAATTTGAATTGTAATTCTGCTCCTCTATGCAATGTATTTTGTACAGTTTAAATTTGTTTTCTTTTACATGTACAATTGTTATAATTGTATATATCAATCTCTTCTTTCGAAATATTTTGTTTCAAATCAAAACAGAATATTTCTGATGTGCATGTAAACGTTGTTATAGAGTTGAATGAATTATACGATAAAACTGCGCAAATTGATGCGCGGTACATACCAAAATCGCAAGAAACTATTTTAAAATAATTTTATATAGCGATCGCCCAATTCTTTTTTCTATCTTATTTTGTCTATTCATGATGATTTGTGCTTTTTTCAAATTGACTGGTATTCTATATGAACTTTTTTTTTATTAATTAGAAACCCAATTTCATTAAATGAAACAAAATAATTTCGTAAAATATAAATACAATGTATATAATATATTTTGTTCAGCAGATTGTCTTGAAATGGAAATCACTTTTCTTTTGCAATCTAGGTATTGATATGTATGTCCGGAGAATACCTAACCACAAAGTGCTCAGATATATTGACAGAATGATGGCCAATAATATCACGATGAATCGTAAAGCGCACATAAATTAAATGAACCCTCCATACACATGTGCTTCCTACGCCCGCTTGTCGATTTATAACATTGACCCAATTCTTTCAAAAATCCTGTACCATACTGATTATTTATAAAGCAGTATATGTCGGTACTTACCGTTTACTGTATATTCCATAACCAACAGTACTTTGGTCCTTAATAAAGAAAAAAGAAAATTGACAGATATATGTCCAATGCATGAAATTTGTTCATTAATTCTTTTCTTGTATTTTTGCAGCTTACCCGGTAACACGTGTACATACAAGTAAGTGATTAAAAAACTGTTCTCATCGCATTATAAATATTGATGCAATTCCATGTCCCCTTTCGGAAATTGAACATTTACATACAAAAGTTAAATTTAATTTATAGATTCAAAGGGTCAGTTTTATTTATTTGTTTGATATATAAATGTCATATATAAAAGTCTTCATGCCTTTTTTTCCACTTCCAGAGTTTGTTGATCGTCACAGTGAGTGTTTCTTAATTTTAGAAGTTTTCTTAATTTTACCGAATTTGTAGTTATTTTCTTTATAAGAAAAATCACTAAATCAATTTTTCGTTTCTGTCTGTAACAAGTCAATGTTCTGAGTATTCTTTATTAAATTGTGACTTTACGTGCAAAGTTTACTACATGTAATTGCAGAATTAAAGAAACCGCTCATTAAATTAGATGTATGCATACAATATCCATTTTTCGCCTAATTATAAAGTCTATTTTATTTTTTTTTTTATTTTTTAAGTTCCTGTTTACAAGAAGATTCATGTACCCATAGTTAAAAAGATTCCAGTAATCCGAACGGTGATTGTCCGCGAAAAAATTCCAAAACCATGTGAGTTGGGACACTCAAAATACACATACCTAGATAATCTTAAAACAGTTTTCTGAAAGTTGTTACTAAAGCGTGAAAATTTAATTTAAATGACATCAAATGTTAACTAACTAATGACATGTACATCAAATTCAATATTCACCAGATCCAGTTCCAAAAGAAATTATCAGAACAATCACAAAGAAAGGTATGCTCTCTCTCTCTCTCTCTCTCTCTCTCTCTCTCTCTCTCTCTCTCTCTCTCTCTCTCTCTGTATACTAGTTCGCATTAAAACCTAAAGTATTTTTGTTTCCGTTTTACAGTTGAAGTTCCTGTTATAAAACATGGTGAGTATGGTGAAACTCAAATCTTTATACACAAAAAACTTTAATTGGATTACATTTGAGCCTTTTCTTTAAACAAATTCTTTCCTTGAGTATGAATATCCCATTTTTTGTCTTTTGCTGTCTTTAAGTTCCGGTCCCTCGTCACGTTCCGGTTATATACGAGGTCCCCGTCGACAGGCCGTTTCCTGTAGAGAAAAAAGTCATAGTTGAAAAACCAGTTCCGGTCACCAAAGAAGGTACAGCAAGACGCAAACCAAAAGCTCCTACACATAGTTACATTTAAAAACAATTTTCAGCAGCATGTAGATGTAAATATTGAGTTATCTGATATTTTTTTAGTGCCTGTCCCTGCACCTTTTCCCGTTTTTCCGAAAGAAAAAGGTATTCAAATTTTCTATTTTTTTATGATTTTTAAAACCTCTATAAAACTTTACACTAAAATTGACTTGATATATAACGTACAATTTTTAAAAAATTGATATAGATAGATTCATTTGCGACACTGTTTATTTGTACAATGTTGATTGTCTTGCTTACAGTTGGAAAACCAGCTGATGGTGGTACCGTCGTCGTAGGTAAGCGATCATATTTAATTATACAAAATATCATTTTTTCCTTTCAATATATATATGAAATATATCAAGAGATATTTTTACAACATTATAAACTAATGCCAGAAAATTCAATTTCCTGTAGATGCTGGAAAAGGTGGCGGAAAGTTCAATGATTTTGGGATTCCCCTTGGTGGAAAAAACGTTGATGTTGGAATTGACCCGGGTATAGGCAAAGATATCGGAGATAGATTTGCCGGTAAAGATATCGGCGGTGGAATAGATCCAGGATTTAACAGACCAATTGGCGGAGGAATTGACCCCGGTTTCGGTCGCCCGATCGGAGGAGGCAATATTGACCCTGGCTTTAACCGGCCAATTGGCGGCGGCGGAGGAATTATTGACCCTGGCTTTAACAGACCAATTGGCGGAGGTGGCAGTATTGACCCCGGTATTAACCGACCTATCGGAGGAGGTAATTTTGACCCCGGATTTAACCGACCAATTGGAGGAGGTGGAGGTCTTATTGACCCTGGCTTTAACAGACCAATTGGCGGAGGTGGCAGTATTGACCCCGGTTTTAACCGACCTATCGGAGGAGGCAATTTTGACCCCGGCTTTAACCGACCAATTGGAGGAGGAGGCGGTAATGTTGACCCTGGTTTCAACAGACCTATTGGCGGTGGAGGCGATATTGATCCCGGTTTCACGTTTCCAATAGGTGGAGGAATCGATCCAGGTTTTAACCGACCAATTGGAGGAGGTGGCGGTAATGTTGACCCTGGTTTCAACAGACCTATTGGCGGTGGAGGCAATATTGATCCCGGTTTCACTTTTCCAATAGGTGGAGGAATCGATCCAGGTTTTAACCGACCAATTGGTGGAGGTGGCAACATAGATCAAGGTTTTACCAGACCAATTGGCGGAGGCAACAACATTGATCCGGGTTTCACCTTTCCAATTGGTGGAGGAACCGACCCAGGTTTTAGTCGTCCTATCGGTGGAGGAGGAATCGATGTAGACTTCAATCGCCCAGCAGGCGGAATAGATTCCGGGTTTAACCGTCCAGTTGGCGGGATTGATGCAGGGTTTGGGCTAGGAGGAGGACTTGACGCTGGCTTCAGTCGACCCAACATCGCCATTGACCCTCCAGCTGTAATCGATCCTGGGTTTAACGGCGGAGGAATTAACGCGGGTCTTAACGGCCCTATCTCAGTTGACCCATTGATTGACACCGGAAATAACGTGGATAATTCCATAGGAGGACCTGGTTTAGGGGGACCTGGTTTCGGAGGACCTGGTTTAGGAAGTCCTGATTTCGGGGGGCCTGGTTTTGGGATCGGTGGAGCCGTAAACCCCGGATTCGTCGGTGGTGGGGCTGGACTAGGATTAGACTCAAATTTTGATCGTTTTGATAATTCTCTGGGAGGATTTGAACTCAATGGAAACGGTTTTCCTGATTCTGGTTTCGGAGATTTGTCGTCGTTCGACGCCAGACTGAACGCTATCGCACAAGGACAGGGTGGTTTGGTCTCATCGGGGGGAGCCATCGGACAGGGAATTTCAGGTATTTTACTTAAAGATATTTGTTTTTAATTTATGTGATATCATTATTTACACTACATTACACAAACCCTGTAATTTCCACAGTTACAAATTGACAGCGTCATTGGGGTTTAAAAGTGGCAATGAGCTTGATTATTTTTCAGCTACAGATTTAGGATTACCCTCTGGAGATTTGGGATTGGCTGGAGGTAAGGGCCATTTTCTCAGCACCCATGTACACATGTTTACAATAATATGCATGTGCATTAACTTTCTGTTTTCTGTCGGCGTCTGTGATTTTTTTTTATCAAAGAAGCGACATACTGTGTACAGGAAAATATTCGCCCCCGTTCTATTTTCGCCCCTTTCGCCCTCTTTGTCAAAGGGCGATTTTAAGACTGGGCGAATTCCAATGTTCCAAGTTTTCCCTTTAGTACACAAGCGTGTCTGAGCGAATTTAAGACGGGGCGAAACCGTTAGCCTGGGTTGAAGGGCGAAAATAACACGGGGTGAAAATAACCCTGTATACAGTAGTATCATAATACCTTGGTTTAGGTTAACTGAAAATTGTCTATCGTCCGACATTTGATTCATATTCATAAGGAATCTATACAATTGCATATTAAGATTTGTCATTTTCATCCGTGATTGACAGAATGAAAGTGAATATGAACGAGATTAAAATCCATTCAACGACTGTGTTATTTCGCAAAGACAGTTTTCGCGATAAATCTTTTAATGCAGTATATGTGCACATTTTCATATGAAGGTGGAGCGACCACAAATACTTGCTATGGAGAGATACTCTATCGATGGATCTCGTCGTTCACAGACGTTTTGCGGATTTTGTACAAGAATATATTTTACTATTTGGAATAGATATTTTTAACACAATAACGAAAAACGTAAGGAAAACAAGCACACTGGTATATATATTCGATATTCCTTTGATCGACTAATACTTGTAATCTCTAAATGATTCACAGGAATTTCCATGTAAAATTCAAAATCCCCTAAACAAGCTTACATATGTATATATACGTGTACTAGTATTAGTCCCCACTTTTCCTCTATGATAAAGTAACCCCTCGACCCCCCCCCCCCCCCCTTAACATACATGTATTGTAACCTATCTGTTCCCAGTTGCTTGTAAAATTTGAGCTGTTTCTTGGTTTTGGTCCCTCTTTTCCCCAAGGATCATAGTACAATCAAACTTAAAAGTTCTGCACAGCCATTATACATGTACATGTAGTTTCAAAAGCTCTTAGATAAGGATATAAAATAAGTTTTTTTTCTTCTAAAATCAATTTTTTGTTATGTTTGTCACAATCATGACTACTTTCTGGCCCTGTAACCAAAGCACCTTATAATAAGAGGCGCCGATTAATTTTATCAGAAAATCTCATTTCAGCATTTGGCACGGGCAAGCTAAAAAAACGGGAATTATATTTCATGCGTTTATATTTACTATTATTTACAGGTAGGTTTGGTCTGGATGGAATAGACGCTGGAGACAGGTTTGGAAGAGAAAGATTTGGTGGCCTGCGTAAGTTTAACATTCATAATTTTTAATAAAAAAATAACGAATCATTTTCAATTTGAACATTTTTTTTTTTTACTTTTTGGGGCTTTATTATTTTCATTTACAAGTACATTATATACAACATTTTTTGAATATGACTAACGTTAGAATATGAAATGTCATACACATGTGTCTTAATTCTCTTTTGTAGTTGATTCCAATGTAGATCTATCAAGTACGTGTGTTTCTAATTTCTGTTCATTAAATACCCCTATTAATGATAGTAAAAAAAAAGGTGTTTTAAAGCCAGTTTAACGTATTTCATGTTATTCTCTTTAATGGGGTCAAGATTAAGACGTGGATTCAGATTTCAATAAACCCATTCATGCATTTTATTTTTCATATACAATTTTTTTTTCAGCTAATTTGGTAGGTGGAGGAGTCCCTGGCGAAGCAGGTAACTATTCTATAAATAGCATTGTTATACTTTCATGTTAAATACTGAAATCTGATTGGTTAAGACGCAGTTAATAATATTTACTATTACCCTCAGCGTTAGCAACGCACTTGGCAACGGGTAACATTAAAAAATGTTACATGAGCGAAAGTTATGCGCGTACGGTTCGCTGTAGAATTCACGTTATTCCTATATAAAAGCAGTAAAATTTTCTTAAAAATTTTAAAAAAGACATTCAGTATAACAAAATAAATAGTGCCTGTTTGGGAGGATAACAGTTGAAATTGACACCCCTCGAAAACCATTGTCAACCTCCGCTTCGCGTCGGTTGACAATGGTTTTCTCGGGGTGTCAATTCAACTGTTACCCTCCCAAACAGGCACTATTTATATAATATTAAATACCAATCGCAATTCTCGTCAACATATTTCAGTGGCTCTCCAGTCAATACGTAGTCATACAGATCTTCATTTCATTGCATTACATGTATAAACATTACGTCATTTACTGGTACATGTAATCATGACAGACACGGATCTTGATGATAAACTTAGGCACACATATATCTTAAATAGAAATCGCCTTCCCTCATTTTACATTTGATATATTTCTAATACGAACAATTTATGAATTTTAAGGTTCTAAACTGGCCACGAAGGGTTAAATAGATCTACTGTTTTTATGTGATCAGAAAAGCATTATATCTGCTTTTGATTTCTAGCGATAGCCCCTGCCGCTTTTACCGGTTCATTTAGTGACAATGGACAGACTTTGAGAACAATATGTAAGTAAAAGTAACTTGACACAGTCAGATTTGAACATTACAGTTGTAAAGTTTTTGTTATTAGCTTAACATTAACATTGCATGCTCTCAGAGACGGCAAGACTGATAATAACACAGAGATAAATTTACATGTACTAATCATTGGCACCGTTTTTGATAACTGACTTTAAAATACATAACAGATGCATAATACATGTAATACAAAGGTTGTTGCTACAATTATTTATATGAAAGATGGGGATTTCCCTCACACTACTTGACAAATCTGAAAAAGTTTTTTGATTTGAGGAGTTTAAACAAAATGTTTAACGGCAACAACTAATGAAACTATTTATGCATGCATGTAAATGTTTTTCATCTAAACCAGAAGCCCAGTTCAAGAAGTAAAAAAAGCCTTGCTTTACAAAAATACTGAGCCATTATAATAATGTATTAATTCACAATATTCATGTTATAATTTTTTTTTTTAATTTTAAGTATTATTCGAATTTAATACAAAATATTTTTTTAAGGCTTTAAAACAGTAAACTAATTTAATGTACGATTTTAAAACACGAAGCTATGATTTTGCCTCATGTACATAATATTTATGTTTACTTCTACTCAAAATTGACCAATTTAACGTTCATTCTTTTTTTTACCAGAATGGTGGAACACAAGAGGGCGTGTTTAGAGAGAGGTGAAGGCCGCCTGATGGGTGCCATACCCTGCTGACAGCTTCCAGTACATTTACTCCTTTGGTCCTTTGTTGATTGCTATTAAATTTATTTTATATACTTACGGTTTCTGTGATATTGATAAGTGATACAATGTCAGTGTGAATCACTTTAAATCTGATTCCATCGAACAACTATGTGTTGCAACATTAAATTGGTGGAGTGGATCGAAGTTCTACTTTTTAATCAGATTGTACTATTAATACAATAATATGAAAGTACTGTAGTCGTTAGGGGATAGTCTCAAAATATGATATCAATTTGTTCAATACATGTATTTGGAATCAATGGTTAATCTATAGAATCCTCTTCCATACCAGAAAGCTGCGTGTTGTCCTATTATGACTTGAGACAATGAAAAGCCAATATGCCACCAATTAAATACTTGACTCACATTTTTGAAATTTAAACAAGAACAATCTACCATTATCATATTCATTTAAAGAACATTTAAAGTCACAACATAAAATACATGTAGAGATACCCCCACCCTTCCTGATCTTTCAATGAAAGTACTGGTATTATCACAATTCTTTGATGGGTCCTCGTAAGCATACACTGATACTAATGAAAAAATGGTCATGACAGACAGTGTTTAGTTGATTCTTTGAATTTCACTAAATCAGCTCTTTACTCCAATTTTACTCAGCAACTGAATGGCTTCTTCATGTGCCTGCAAAATAAAACACAGTCTCACTCAATGGATATGTTCATTAATGCATGTTAATACTAATTCATGTTGACTATGTTTCTAAAAATAAAAAGCCTAAATTGTTTAATAAAAAACAATTTCAATCAATTAAAATATACAATCTATTCAACTTTCAATGATTTTTTTTTATAGGGGTAGCAGGCTGTACATATTTTTTCAGTCTGATTCACGTTGTAAAAATTGGTATACATATGTGAAAATAAAAGGTAAAATTATACATGCAAGAGCAATTAACAATTGAATTAAAGGTTTAAGTTTCTCTTTGTGTTGATCAAATTATGAAAAAACATAATTACATTATGTTTTCTGAAAAGGATATCAAATACTGTAAAATTGTATATATACAATGGGATTCAAAACCATGAAATGTTTATAACATGCAAATAGTGCTTAACCTACAACGACCTAAGAAAAATCATGAACAGCATGAAAAAATCATGATGATGTCAGACTCAAATTCCTATAGGAGACGATTAGGCTGTTTCTTTTAGCTACGAACCAGTGTACATTAACAGTAATTTAGTGAATTTTCCTCATATTTTGTAAATATAAAAAATAAAATGCTTTCTTTTGATGATCCATGCGGCTTATGAAAGTAGCGATCATTGCAGAAAAACTTTACAAATTAAACCTGCTAACGCAGATTATGTAAAGGTATTTTTTTCATCAATGTCATCACCTTTAGGTCCCACGTGAATCATCAATGAAAGCATTTTATTGTTTAAATGTAACATGTACAAAATACATGTACATGTATGTAAGTCCACATGCATACCTTCTTGTCATCAGGAGTAACTACAGGATAATCTCGGGCTTTGACTAAAAAGCTTTTGGCAGCTGAGTAATTCTTCATCCTCAAATGAGTTTTACCAATCATCAGCAAATTCATACTATAAAAGTTGGCTTCCACTAAGGAAAAAAATAAAAGAATACATGGTATATTACATCGGTTTACAACATAAACAAATATCAATCAAATTTCATAATAAATATAGATCTAAATCAATATGGTTTATAAATACATGTATCTACCGTAGTAATTTTCATTAAAAAAAATAAAAACTCTACCTGACTTCTGAACATTTTTATCACATACTGGCATTTACATTTATATTAATTACACTTTCATTAACAGCTAGTTTTTATCTCTAAAGTGACTTACTTCATACAAAATAATCAAGAGCTTTTATCTATCTTTGAAAAAAGGAACCATATTTTATTAAATTTTAAAGATAATTTTATGCTCCTAAAATAAAATATTGATGCAGCACTCTACCATAACAATATATGAAGAATATTTTCCATATACAGTCTTACAAACCTTGGTATGTTTTTGCATTAGATAGAATTCCATGCTGACAACTAATTAGTATACAGAAAACTCCAAATAATATTCTTTTCCAATGTTATGGTATTTCATATTTTCTTCTCAATATAAGTTTGTAACTCTATAAAGCTTGCTTCGAGTGCAGTGAATTGGGGCATCAGAAAAAATGAATTCTGGTTATGTATTACATGTATTTTTATGTTGATCTCACCTTTCTCAGCTAGCTGAAAGTAGTATAGTGCCTGAAAAAAGAGAGAAATTATCTCATTCACAATCTAATAGAAAATCAAACAAACACACAAAGTTCAGAACAATATATCAAATAGTACATGTACATTTATTGTTTTAAGGCAAAATTAAAATTAAGCCTTAAATACCTAATATCTAACAGTGTTTGAAGTAATCTTCACTCTTAAACTTAAAACTTGGAACCTTATTATGTTTATTTCGTATCTGATACATGCAGTTCTTTGATTGCCGTGGTAGCTCCCTACCAATAGCTGTACCATTGTATCACATTCGGTGATCAATACTGTTTTCAAACCAACTGCTGATAAATAAACTTTACACCAGCACTTTAGGTAATTTCAGTTTGTCTTATAGTCTGTTACACTCTAATCCTTACAAAGAAAATCAATTTTAGTTTACCTCTGAGTATGTTGAGGTAGGAGGGGCGGCAAATAGAGCGGCTGCCACTTTACGTGTGTACCATGGCATGTCTGCAAATATAAAGCACCTGCAAACACAAATCTTGATGATATTAGTAATTCATTACAACAGTTTACGTCTATGAAATCTCTGAAGTTCACAAGTAAATGTACCAACTATAAATAGTCTGGACCCTCTTCCAAATTTATGTTATAATCAAAGTATCATCCCCCGGCTGGCCTTTTCCCAGTAGAGAAATTTTTTGTAGAAGTACATGTACAACAAGTTGAGCCATTTTATTAAATTGAGATACAAGATAACTAGTACCGGTATGTACTTTTCTTGTTGTGTGATATCTATTATTAAATCAATTAATACTTAAACAAAATATTTTCTTATACTCACCAGAAACCAATGGAGTGAATGGATGTTGCATCATTTGGATTTAATTCAATGGCTCTCTAAATAAAGAAACAAAAAAGTAAGATATTGACTTACTACACCTTGAGTTTCTCGAATTGGCAGATCGAAAATTACTTGATTGTGATAGGTAGCATGATGGATAAGAATTATAGAAGTCAAATACTAGTAGGTGGAAAAATATTCAATTTTGGATGAAAAATTATATTTTCAAAACTTTTATTCAGTATATAAATATGAACAAAAGCCCTCAGCAGATTCGAACTCCTGATATGCATTCACAATCTAGATGCTTTCACCACTGAACTATGATGATCATAGACAATCAAATCGATTGATACAAACAATTAAACTAAATGTTTAATTTGCCATCTTGTATGTGTTGTAGTGTCTTAAAAAGTATCAGTCTAGGTGTAGTGAGGTACCTTAAGTAAGTAAATATTACACCTTCTAAATTGTGTCAATTAATTGCAATTAATAGGTCCAATACTGTCAAAGTAAATGGAAATAGAATGTAATAATTGTAATTAGTACTGTGCCAACTGTATTCTAAATGAAATCAAAACTATTCAGAGCCATTTTAACAAAAACTTAGACTTTCAGTGGGATGTTATGTACAATATAGTTTGCTCAACAAAACAAGCAGTCAAATTCTTCTCATTCACTAAGATAAGTTCATTAATATTCATTGACGGTCAAAACCAAAAAATCCCCACCAACACCCCCCCCCCCAAAAAAATCTGCTCTGTTGTGTGAAATTTACTTTGTTCTTTGTTTCAAACAACTTAAAATATACAGCCCTGGATGAAGTCAAACAAGTGTCATTGCTTTCCATGTAGTCATATCTATTAGCCAATGACTGGACAGTTAACCATGAGTAGACTACACCTTTATCAAATCGGAGTTTGTCACGTACTGCCAAAAGTCCAAGCTCTTTTTTTGTTGAAATATTAAACTATCTTCCATGTGATCATTTACGGTAATTGTTGGCAAAAGAGGTATTCATTGAGGATATAAATATATTGAGGGTGAAATACATCCAAAATTTATGGCATACTCCATTGAATCAGATACATGAGTTAATATTTTTGAAGATCTACTGGGAGTCGTATTGCACTTCATCATTAAAACAATTACACAAAGTATAATTGTGTGATAAAAGTGTTTCCTGTATCAAGTTATTATCAACAGGTGTTTTATAGGACATTTCGTTCAATCACGACAACATCTAATTTGCTACAAAAAAATTCACTTTTCTATTTAAGGGAAAATTCCGAATAAAATTCAGACTTCTTAATGTTGGTTATTTGTCTAAAATGCATGAGGATAAAATAAGAAAATCCTATCAATAAGATGCCCCAGATGTCTCAACATCTTAATTCCAGCTTAATTATAAACAACTCACCAGGAAATGTTTCTTAACAGAGAAAGCATTAGAAATCCGGGCTTTAGTGCCTTCATACTCCCCGGTGTAATCCAGCAGCACAGCATACCACTGTAAAATTTAAATGTCAATCAGAAAAAGTTCCTATAATTCTTGACTGAATGGCTATAGTTTCTATAAAAGTGAGCTGAATTTAAAAAAAAAATACATGCAATTCTATCTTTTACTCTAAATTGTAAATGTATTAAACTTGATAAGCAGCAGAAATATACCACAAAATATAAAACAAACACATTTGTTTTCTTTGATAAAATGTATGTGATACATGTACAAGTTTTTTTAATCTTCTATTTATAAAATGTAATGTTTTGTAAGAACATGGTCAGTCATGCAGTTAACATATAATCACTATATACACCACAACTTTGGTATTTTCATACGTAATCTACCGCTAGGATCATAATCTATAGATGGCCATTGATCATTTGTAAAAATTAAAAGTCATTTTTTAAAAATATTTGTTTATAGTTGATTTTCAAACATAAACAAATAAATATGAAAAAAAAAAATCAATTTTATATACCTTGTGACAAGCAAAATTATTTTCATTTATTTGTAAAGCCCTCTTTGCATGTTCAAATGCTTCAAACATACAGGATTTCTTCACTTCTGCATCGGTACTGTCTTTGCCCTTGTCAGTGGTGGCCCTGGCCAGTCGCCATAGGACCTCATCGTTTGTACAATCCTTGAATTGAACAAGATAGTCATATAACTCCTGGACTTTGTAATCCTGATACAATTGTTCAGCAGTCTCTATCACAGCTTTGTAGTCAATCATTTTCTCCTGATCCTTATCTACAAACAAACATTTTTTCCCCAAGTAAGTTTATTAAAAATTCATTTTTGAACCAAGCATCAATAAGGAACATGCTCTCACTGCTGTTTAAATAAAAAGAAGAAGAAATGATGATAAAATTACTTTTGGAACATGTTGAAAGTTATAATATTAGAGCATTAAAAACATCCAAAGGGACTGAATTTTGAGTACACAACAATTTTTTTAAAGTAAGATTTTTTCTTTTCAAACTTTTTTCCCCAGGAGCATTAAGTTTGAGTCACATTTTTCATTTGTTAAAAAAGTGAGAAATATACCATTAACTTTGAAATACCATAGTTTATTTTTTTTATCCCATAACTTCCGGAAGCTAAATTGCAAAATTATGTGATACTGTAATTTATCATATGTTTATCTCATTATACGGTGGATATCACTCATGGGATAAATTTTTGATATTCCACTGTGTGTTCTTACACCACGTGACGTCATAATTAAACATTGCGTAGCTTTGGGCAGATTATTGACATAGAATAAAAAAGTAATAAAATAATTCATTTGAAAAGCATAGAGTTATAAATGTGCAGCATTTAATGCTGTTTCATTTTTTTTTTAAATTGAATGATAAAAATACCAGAAAATGAAATGTTTGTTTGTTAATCTTCAAGGAACTTCTTTCATGGGTAAAGTTGATGACGTCATGTAGTGAATGTGTTGTGCAGCTCCCAATTATCGGTATCATGTTTAAAGAAAGATTGAGGTTTAACAAGAGATTAAGGTTTAACTTCTGGTAAAACATGTGATAAAAAGAATCTCTCATTATATGCGATGGTATATGATTATTATCCAACTCGTGTGTTTTAATATTCTTACCCCTTTGCCAATTTTTAAGGCTCAGGGATGGAAAACACACAACTCATTGGATAAAAATCATATTCAATCGCAAATCATGAGAGATCCTATTTACATATATTCTTCTGACTAAAATTAATAAAGGGTCATTAGAGCATGAAAATCAAAACCTTTCTTAAATAACTAACTTTTCTGATTGCAAATCATCTAGTCTAGAGTGTTGATATAACTAATAAATGAAAATTTCTGTAAATCAAATACAGTCAAACTTCGTTATCTCGAACTACTTTGGACTGTTTAAAAACTTTGAGATATCCGAGTATTTGAGATATCGATGGTAAAATACGTAAAAAATTAGTGATTGGGACTTAGAAATCACTTTGACATATTCATTGTTTTCGAGATATCAGTGTTCGAGATATCAAAGTTCTACTGTATTTCAAATTACTACATGTATGGCTTTGAGACACAATATAAACTGCTGTATGTATTTCGTCTTATCAAATTTTTTTCAATCAGAATTCATTTTAACAATGAAATTTCACTAAGAATTGCTATGAATGTTGCAAGAGAAAATGGCCATATCCAAAACTCATTGACAAAGGTATTCATGTTTAAATTACAAAACAAGTACATGTATTACTATACCTTCCTTCTCTTTTGAGTTCCTAAAGCTTAAGGCATGTACAGTCACAAAAGGAACTGGCAAACAATAAAAGGGCAATAGCCTAAGGGTATTTCCAAAGTTTTTAATACATATCTGAAATTTAAGGAAAATATATTTTAATAAATCGTGTAAACTGTAAACAAACAAGAGGTATACAGGCTTCGACAGTCACCTGAGTACCTTATATTGACATGTCAGAGAGTCTTTAAAGTTTGCATTTTTAGCTTCATTTTGAAGTCTAAATCCTAATCTGAGACTCCTCTGACTGTTACTCTGCTTTTATTATTTAATGTTAAAAAAACATTCAATCATGAAAATGGGTTGGGTGTTGGGGGTTGGGGGTTGGGGTAGGGTTCAAGAGTGAAAGGATTTTGAATTGTCTATATATCTTAGCTTCATGTGCCAAAAATTGAAAACATTTGGTAATATGAGACCTGCAGGCCTTTATTGGTCAGTCTTTTATAATATTCAGTTTCATTTATAATGCACACAAAATACATACAGCTTATTTCTACAAGTATACAATGCAAAGGATATTAAAGTAGATTTCCTAAAATAGAACACATATTTAAGGGTGCATCCCAGGAGCCATGAATTGCACAGTTCAGGTAGAGGACTTCATGGACATCATAATCTTGCATTTAGTTTTTCTCAAATATATATGGGAGCAGAAAAAAAGATTCTCTAAGATTTAATACACTTTTTCTATATGGTCATATTCAGGCCCCATTCTTGGGTTTGAACCCCTTACCTAGGGGCAATGAATTTACCAATTATGGTAGTCAGGACTCCATGAACATCATAACCATGCATTAGTTTTTCTCAAATATGTATGGGAGTAAAAAAACATTTTCTGAGATTGCATTTTTACTATATGGTCATATTGGTCCTGCCCTAGGGTCTGAAAGGTCATGAATTTCAAAAAGGATCTATTGCAAATAACAACACAATTGCATCTATGGCAAGATCGAATACAGTACATTTTCCCAGTACATGACATTTTAAGCCAAAAATGCAGGAGGAAGGTTTATAGAGTAGAAAAAAAAGGGGTGGGCCAGCTAGAGTTTTCTGTCCCCTTGCCATTCTGGCGCATCAGGTACATCCCCTACAAAGGATTCAGCTGTTAATACGGAAAAGAGTTCAGTTGAATGTACAGTGAATGATGATAGTGTACGAATGCCTCATAAGATTCCTTCGATATCTACACACATCACTCTTCCTGTTATTTCTGTTGGAAAAACTAAGGCAACGTGTATTATTTGTCGCAAAGGGTCAAAGGGTTTGTGACCTTTGAAATCGGTATCCTTTTTGTAAAGACAGAAACCAATTCTGACCTTATGGGTAAAGTCTTTTGTCATGTGCTCCTTTGATAGAGGGCTTCATGGATATCATAACCATGCCTTTAGTTTTTTTCCTCACATGTGTGAGGGAAGAAAAGAAGATTTTTGAAATTTTGGTCCTTTATTGCATGTAAGGCCCCCGCGTATGAGGCCCGGGTTGGCACAGCCACGAACCAAGCTCTGCATAGCCGAATTAGCCTGGCTGGTGTACCGGCGACCCCCCTCCCTTCTAAAAAATGTCAATTCAAAGGTAGAAAACATGACATTACCTGTCGTATAGTCCTAAATCCTTGTAACCTCCTTATGTTTCTAAAGAGTGATGCAGAGAACATGGTGGTGCCTTTGAAAACCATAATGAAAAATTCAGTTGCTCAACTTGTTGTCTGCTTCTTCTGTACCTTCGATCTTTTTTAATCTTCTTAAACAGAAGAGTCGCAGCTGGCTGTCTGCAAAGATCCGGTTCCAAAGCCGGTAAAGAAAAATAAATAATCAGCAAATGATCTTAAAGTAATTAACAGTGATCAATGACAATTTTTATTCATGATATTGAATAAAATCTTACACATAATATTGACATTTTTTAAAAAACACGAATAATCGGAATATTCCAAAGGTGATGTATACTACCTCAATTATCCCCCTTGTGCGAACTCTCTTGGGCGAAATTCACAAAGAAGTTTGCCACGAAAAATTTTGACAGGCGAGCACCGCTCGGAGTTATTCTGACTTAAGATGTCCGTCTTTCATCATTAACGTAGAATGTATGTCTGTATGTCCAGTGTCTAACATTAAGTTTTGATGTCTTTGATTCCGGACGAAAATCGATAACAGTGGAAAACTATCCGATAAAACAGGAAAATTCCACCCTGTGATTCATCTGCGCTGCGCTGAATGTTTTGAATCTCAACAGCAAAGTACAAAATGTCTCAACGCTTTACGGTCATAAAAGCAAATGAAGAATCTCCAATTGGCGAGGGCAGTGATTCCTATGGGACGGTGAAGAATGGTCAGATTGCAGGTGAGAAGAAAAATGAAAGATGTATTTATTACGTATGATTTTGTTTCTTGTATAAAAGACAGGAACGAATAATTATATGCTTCGTATTTGATTACTTGTGCATCGAACACTTATTCAGGATACAGACTATATAGCATGTTTTTTAAAAATTGTTACATGTTAAGGGTGTTTGGTTGTTTAATGTTTTCTTGAAGTTTGGGGTTTCAATAGTCAGATAGTGGTTTGTAATACATGTGCAGTTGAACATAACAGTTGTGTTATATACCAAACATGAACATAAACATATAACAGGAACATTATCCTTTTCCTGACAATGCAGCATCAGGAATTTGTTATACAAGTTGGGACCAATTGTCCAAATGGTGTATAATAGCTGGTTTTGGGATATAAATATATCCCATACTGGCGTGCGACCAGTTCTCGCCGAGTACCATTTCTCGCCAGTACATTGTGACATCATTTTATCAACACATAAAATTATAGACAAAAAATGATGTCACAATGTACTGGCGAGAAATGGTACTCGGTGAGAACTGGTCGCACGCCAGTATGCAATATAAATTTTAAGTGCAAAAAATGAAAATTTTTGAATTAGTAATTTATTTTTGCTATAAATTAATCCACATTAATTTATATAAAATGCAACAACTTTTGGTAAGCAAGTTTTCCTATAAGCCTATAGTTAGTAAGATTGATCCCCAAGAAGTTTTGGAAATACTGGAGGGATCAACTCCATAATAGTACGGTTACAGGAAAAGTTACTATATCCCAAACAAGCTATTTTATCCTATTTCGGGCATTTGGGAGGTTGGTTCCAACCTGTTATGACGTACATAACCAATACACATAAAAAATCATATATTATGAACTAAATGTGAAGATGTATGTAAATATTTTTGACATAAATGTCAAATGCTAAATAGTAGCATATGCTGCAAAGGATATAAAAAATATAAAAAATATGTATAAAAACATATATTAATAAAAATACATTTTAATTCATAATCAAATTATAAATCATATATGAGCATTATTGTCAAATATTTTTACTGAGTTATTTAATTTAGCTTATATTCTGATAGAAAACTGTATAATGTCATTGTTGATACATGTATTATCATGTACTGTAAATCATTTCAGGATCTTAAGAATTGTACATAAATACTGATTGTTGAGCATAAATATCTCCCAAATAACCATGTATTTAATGTATTTGTACAAAAAACTTCGCCAAAGAAATTGGGTTACTTGTCCCATTTAGAGATTATGCTAATAACAATTAATTAACAGATAAAGTGGTTTTATTCAACAGCAAACTGGGGATACAAGTACCATAGTTATCCTTTTGAGTGCCCTAGCTTGCTCCTATAAGCTTCCCTCTTTTCATGATGAATAAGGAACCCTGTCAAATATATCTTACTTTAGAAGAATTTTTTTTGTGTACTTTTACTTAACAAAATAATGCTGCATTATATTTTATTATAAATTTATAAACCTCAAGTTTCTAACATTAGCATCATCTAATATCCATCCAATTTTTATAAATAAATATCGTTTAGAGCTCAGGGCGCTTGATAGGATGAATATGGTATTTGTATGAATGATTTACAGTACCAAATGATAAAAGAATGCTGATACATTAATGACTGTGTATGTAATTATGAGTATATAAATTGCTGAATATAACTTTTGAAAATGTCACAATAGATGCTTGTTTTCTCTTAATTGTGGTGAGTAAAAGTTTGTGTTTTGTTGCTATCCTTTTTTCTTTTTCGTTTTTTCTTTCATATCCTGTTTTCTTCACCAACTCCACACAATATATAGGACAATATGGAGCTATATATGGTAATTCACTAACATACTTAATGTAACAGAAATTATGTATCAATATATATAGCCTAGATGTTTTCCTATCAATTAAAACTTTCAATTTTTAACCAATTAATGCACAGGAAATTTCACCACCTCCATCTTCATATATTAAGTACAGTTTGCTCATGCTCATTGTCTTATGTAGATTGATTAATTTCCCCTTGATTTTTCCAGTGTTACACAACCAAATTGAATGAATGAATAAATGAATGAAAGTATGTCATACCCGATTAGCATTCTTATCATTATGACAGCTATTTCAATCAACTTCATTTATAAAAAAAAATCCTCATGAAACTGGTATAAACAAGATGATTTATTGGGGTAGTTTTTCCTTTCCATCTGAAAAAAAATGGCATCTCACATCTATAATTAATTGATAAGGGTATTCAAGCAACAAGTTAAAAAAGTGTAAACAAATAAAGAAAAAGTAGTCATGAGAGTCAATCTTATAAATCATAATGTCAAGATCATTTCTAAGTCAATTTTTATGAAATATCAACATTACATGTTTATCCTCTAGCAATTCATATGCCATATACATGTAATATACCAACTCCATCTCTTACCTATACTAGTCATATAACTATGATTTGGAATAATCCTTCATTTACCACTTACCGTATATCATATTTTTCATAAGTACTGTATACAGGGTTATTTTTGTTCAGTGTAATTGCTGCCCTTTTACCGTACACTTGAAGACAGTTTTGGCCCGTCTTGAATTCGTCCAGATACAGTTGTGTTTAAAGAAAGATAATTTGAGACATTGGAATTCACCGTATCTTAAATTTGTCCACTGACAACGAGAGCAAAAGAGGCAGAAATAAAACAGAGATGAATATTTCCCTGTATACAGTGTGCATGCATGCCTATGTGTATTTATTTCATTACAATGTATTAGATGTAATGCTCGATCTAGATATATGATATTTAAAAGATGGTCAACATGCAGGGTGTGACGTACATCATTCAGGATATATCAATTAATTTATTCAATATAATTGATATTTATTTGTCTTAGTTTGAAGGACATGTTTATTGAATTGTCATAGACGAAATCATCGGATAGCTGAAAATCAACACAAAATATCACGGAATCAGTTTATTTACATCTAATATGCAATCATTGTGTATACATGTAATTTGAAACATCTGAAGTATCTATACTATGTTGAAGAGGCAGATTTAACATGTATCTCTAAATATATCTATGTTGTATGTCCTCTTGGTGAATGGAAATGGTAATTGGTGTTAGTTCACATTACTATTTTGATATTTTGTTTTAATATGTTGCTCGTAGAGTGTTAAAAACAAATGTGAACTAATTCGTAATTTGTTAGATATTCTTGATTTAAAAAAAATATTCAATTCTTTAATCTACGGTAATAAGTTTATAGATTTTGCACACCATAATCAACTTAGAGAGACATCTTTAAATATGCAGACTTGTAATGTTGCTTATGCCCTATGGATACAATGTTACATGACATATACAGCTATTTTACTGAGCTAGCCGTTCAGTCTATTATTATCCAGAGTTATCCTTCCTCCCACTTACAAAACTAAAATAATATAATTTTTTTATCATATACATTAAAACATCACCAAAAAAAAAAGAATAGCAAAAAGCTTATAATAGGCATACATGTATATATAAGCACCAGTACATGTATTTTGTCTTTTAAATTGACCCTCACATACCCTTACATAAATAATACATGTATATGGTGACCTGAATGTTTTATGAATCAAGTAAATATTTAGATTTTTAAATTTTACATTTTTATAGATCTTCTTTCTGAACATGGTCTCTTCAACGTTTTAAGAAGAAATTAGCCCCATGTGCAAATCCAGAAAACTTCCAGGGGTGGGGTGGGGGGGTCAAAGGGATATTGTGTTTGCAAAGGGGGGGGGGGGGCTGCCCAAAGCCATTTTTGCTAATTTTATTATAGGAATATTTAATAAGTTTGAGCCCTTATTTCATTATTAGGAATAAATCTGTGTTCAGTGTTCGAGAGATGTTTTTCTGAAGAGTCGATCCAAGTTTGAAAACATTAGGACTAAAAGATGAATCTATATAAAATTTTATGTATTTTTTATACATGCCATGATGCTGACCCCATTCATTTTAAGGTTGAAACAGGTTGTATTAGTAGTATTGATTATTTTTGAGAAATGATCGATAAAATTCAAATAGGTAAATCAGAATTCATATGAGAATGTAGAACAGATGTTTCAATATTATGTAATATTATGTATCCATGGTAACCTGTAAGACTTGTGTTTGCCCTTTGAGTCTGGTTGATACCAGTCGGCCTACTGTGTTGAAGTAATTGAAGCATGTAATGAAAACTATTTGACATAAGAATCCTTAATTATCCTCCTTAAGTTAAAGGACTTGTAAATTATCCTGTCCTTAATGTGGGTTAGGTTCCTTGGCTTTAATTAGCAAGAGCAAAAATTAAGGAGAATGAAGAAGGCTCAGTAAAAGTGTGACAGTTGTATGATTCAGTTGATTATAAATGAAAATCAAATGACCATTTGTATCTTGTTTCAATCTTTGCCTCACTCATTTAACCTTGCTGTTAATTATGCCTCGGTGGTACCATATCTCTAAACTACTCATAGCAAGGTAGTGCTTCTACCCAGTGCTTCTCTATCCCCTTTTGGAATGTTTCAAAATGTACAGGTTATTTTGAAGATTAATGTAATATATCTGTTCAAATTTTCTCACGCTAGTCAGACCTTTTACCTGCACGGATACATGAGGTGCAAACATGATATTTTCATCCAATTAGTGAGAAGATCTTTACGGGTTCCTCATCAATAGACAAGGGGATTTATGAAGATATTGCCTCATACTGAGAAAATGAAATCCAGATTGCCTGTTGACTAGACATTTGGGTTTGGTCTTCATCTTTTTTCTGACTTCTCCAGATAATCTTGAAACTGGTATCAAATTGGGCCTTTCTCAAGTATCACATGACATTACACCATATATTACCGAATAAAGGTCATGATAAATAGTACAATGGACTTATGTTACGTAAAACTTGTGTACTAATACTAATTTATCAGATCTGTGTTGGATTAGGAATGTCAAGGATTAACTTTGAAGATTTGTGACATATACTATAATTCAATCAACTCGTGTCTGATTGCAATTATTTAATTTTATTTATACAAGTTGGATTTATGTGGTTTTAATGCTGTATATTGCATTATAATATTCAGCACAATTTTCTAAATCAGATTTATTGATTCAAGACATTTTTAAAAAGTCATTTACACTTACATTTATATGATTGTATTTGTATTTCAAAGCAGATACATATTGATTGAACAATGAAGAAGTAGAGGAAAGGCAATAGAATATGAATACCATTAAATTTAATATGTTATCAGTACTTATAGTTATTTACAGCACTTCACAATTGCTCATTATGATTTATTAACATTAGAAAATACCTGGCAGTCACATACACTTACACATGCACCTGTGTTTGCATGTGTGTTTTTTCTATAAGATGGAGTCTATAGTACAATGTCCCATATGTCCTAATTTTTTTGTCAATAAACAATACTTTCAAAATCTGCTTGTATTGCACATATTTTTGATTTTAGGTCAAATGTCAAAATGTTTTAAGGTAAATGAGGCATACCATGGCTATTTACTGATACATGTATATTTATAGAGCAATCCTTCAATGCCCTATAAGATGAATGAAAAATTTATTGCATTATTGTGTTACTTAAATCCTTTATCACATACTCTGAATAAGAAATTTGTGGTTTACCGAGTACAAGTGAGCTAATCTTTGTTGTCTTGAACCCTGAAATATACCACAAACTGTTTGTTTGTTTGTTTTTATAATTCTTTTGTCTGTTAATACAATGGAAATAGAACGGTTTGGCAAGTGATACCATTTAGTTTGCACAGGAACCATTGATGTTTGCCAAAAAAAAAAAAAAAAAAAAAAAAAAAAAAAGGAAGATAAATGTATAGTAATTTGATAAAGTGTGCTAAAAATAAAGTGCAGTGTTAAAAGAAAGCGGGGATATGTCTCAGTTTACTAAAGGTGTTACTTTTTGAAATAAAACCCCTAAAAGTTGTATTTTAACAGAGGAAAATTTAAAGAAATGTGTGTTTTAAGCTTACATTAAGCCAGAGCAATGGTATACTGGTGCATCTGCAATGGAGCTTGCAGTAATAATAATCCACATGCCTTTTATATCACATACACAATGCATATATGTAACATACCAAAGATTGAAAAAGTAAAGGAAAGAAAGGAAGGCATTTATTGTTTATTAACTGCAAAGAACGTTTGTTGTACATTCCTGATCATGGCACACAGTTTGCAAGCAGCCTATTTGAAGTTAATGAGAATAGTAGGACCAGCCTTTAGATTATCTTATGTGTTCATTCTTTATAGCCTTGTGTATTCACAGTGGTTTACATTTTGTGCGTAGTTTGTTCCCCTTGTTTAACTTCTACAGTGAGAGCCTTCAGTTGGTCTACATAATCTGACATTTAGAATAAGCAGGGTGCAAATACATTGCTTGCTTCTTTAAAAAAATCCTTTCTAATAAGTTGGCTTCACCAGTGCTGTGATAATTGCTAACTTAATTTTGTTGTAACCAAAATCAGTGTACTTGCATGTACAGGATGCAGTACGTCATTGTATAAAAACATTTGATACAGATTCAAAGCAGTAAATGCCAAGTATGAATTCAAATGTACCCTTGACTCTTTAACAGTTGAAGGAACGCAGCTATGATATGAGTTACACAAGTTCACAGTGTGGCATACATGTTTATACACATGATTAGTCTCCCTTTTCTCCCTCTTGTGTGCATTACAAGGTACAAGCTTGTGTTAGCTCCCTTTTTGCAATGTGATGTGTGTTTGGAGGAAATTCTTAGTTATGTATTTTTAGATACCATAAAACTGGATTTAGCTGTATGATATAGCTTCTTTTTGCTAGATTTTGCAGAATCATCTCATTGCAAACAATTCAATTGAATTTTTTTAATTTCATTGATATATAATATATATTCTTATAGCAACTTACCAGTATTCAGAAATAATGGCAGACTAATTAAAAAAATGAAATTCCTAAAAAACTTTTGCACTGACAAAAAATACCAGGTAGAGCGTAAACCATATGTTACAGCGAGGGGTCAAATTCTTTGTTAAGTACATGTAGTTGGAGGTGAAAAAATTTTGTACCGCCCTGCATGGGAGAAAAAATGTTGATGTTTGTATATGTGAACATAAATGTGTTTCGGTAAATAATTGTTTTTATTAAGCTTTTTAAAATGCACACGTGTTTACAATGATTACTCAGAATTTGTTCTTGCCTAAGAAACCTATAATGGCATTATTGAATTTTATTATTATTATTAGATCCTTGAAAATAGAAAATTTTAAAGTGCTCCAGCCGGTAAACATCATGTAGACATTGTTACAACAATAAGCATAATGCTGACAGAACTCACAAAATTAACTGCATTGAACTGTTGGAATATTTAAGCTACGAATACACCTGTTGTCACAAGGTTTAGATGTACCTTAAATAATCTTCCAAAAATCTAACTTCTGTCCTGCTTATCTAAGCTGTGTTATCATGAGCACTTCAAACATTCAAATTCTAGACTCGTGCAAAATTTGTACTTGATTTTGGAACTTTTAGATAACATATGGTTGTATATTTTGTTGTAATAATGGAAGGTATCTACCCCATACATCGATTAACCCCTCCCTTGCATCTTTTACCTGGCTTTACCTTTTAGGAATTTTATGGCTCTTTGGGCTATGAACATTTCTGTATGTTGACATAAAATGTCTTGAAGAGACAAAGTGATTGTTTACTAGATAATTTTGTATCCAAGGTTTTTAAGAGTTATGTCACTTGGAAAGAGCATTATAATCCATAACATTCAGACTCGCGTATTTTTATCAATGGACACGCATATTGAAGAATATTTTAAATATCATTTTTTTTCAATGCATTTTCATAGTATGGGTATAATAGTCTTGACATATCACAGACATATCACAGAAATGGAAGTCTTGATGTTTGGTGGAGATATGTGATGTACCGGTAATAGGAGTTGTTAGTGGAGTATATGTACCATATGATATTTCTTTGCATGGGGCAGAAGAGTTGTACACCAAAGATAGCACTAGGAGAAGTCTTAGATTGAGATCAGACAGCAGGAAGTTAGGAGGGTTCTTTTTTTTCCACAGACAAGGCATAAAATTTTGATTCAATTATTGCATGCATATCACAATCATCTGCCTATAAATGAGAAATAGGGGAGATGTTTTATTTCTTTCAAATAAATTGCTGTTTTCTGAAAATTTTGAGAGAGAGAGAGAGAGAGGAGAGAGAGAGAGAGAGAGAGGAGAGAGAGAGAGAGAGGCATATGTAAATTACATAGAGAAAAAAAAGATTGCATTCTACCTTTTTGTTTGCGATAATGGGCTCCATCAACTGTAAATTGTTAAGGGTGATGAGATAATTGTTTTCTCACCTGAGAGTCTTTGATAAATGTTTTTGGAGAGTTGAAGATTTAGGAGAAGGATGTGAGAGCTTATGAGAAGAGGTTGTGCGGATTGATCAATGCTCAAGGATTAACTTTTTCTAAGATCATCAAAAATGATGCTTTTTCCATGTTTTTTTGTGGAGATTAGGGTTAAGCATGTGAATTATGGATGGTGAAGTTTACAAGGGTGTTATCTGTACTCTGACGAGAGGGAAGGATATTTGTGGTATAGTTACATCAAGTTCCAGGATCAGGGATTGCAGACAAATGTATTGATATTTCTACATCCAAGAGTGTGCCCTGTTAATACATAAGTAACCACAGACTCTCTAAGTCACCTTGGATTTAACTATCTGATGTTTACAAAGGGGATTTAATATCAAATATTGAAATAACGGAGGGATTGGTGAAAGAACAAAGCAACCATTACCTGCACTGGAAATAATATGTATCATACAAAATTCTGATCAATGATTGCTAACAATTAGTAGTGCATGTACCTTAAAGAAAATCAAATAGAAAATATGATAATGAATGATGCCACAACATTTATTATAAGTGTATATAAATAAAACAAATTTCAGTGAGGGGAAATAGCAGTATATAGCAGTTAAATCCTGTTTTTTGTTAGAGAAATGTTTTGGTTGGAGATTTTGTGCATCAGTGTGATAGCTGATTGATACACTCACTGGTCACACTCTCAAGGTGTCTCTACGCTTTGTCAATATACGATAATATTAGATAAAGTGGGACGCTTCTTTCAATTTTGGGGCAGTTTGTGTCACTCTGTATTGATTCATGGCTTTAAAAAATTTGGAAGAAATTTGAGCACATCAGAGGAGAGACTTTTATTTCGGGTGTGTAGGAGAATCCCTTTTTACATCCGTTTAAAAGACACATCTGCATGGTGGAGAAATTATTGCGTAATTTCCTTGTTTAGTCATGGAGTCCGATAAAATAGAAGAGACCATACAAATAAGAGAAGTGGAGGACTCAGGTGAAAATAATGAGACTCGAGGAGAGGAAACGGAGAGTACAACCTTATTATCCACTAGCCCAAGTGGAGAAGATGTAGGTGGAATTGTGGTTCAAGGAAGTGGAGGAAGTATTTTTCAAGTAACTCCGGCTATTGTTGTACATGAAGTGGAGCCCAATCGTAATGGTAAACCCTGCAAAGTGGACTTTGATGATGAGAATGATGATGATGGTAAATATAAATAGTTATATAATTCAATGATTAGGAGGAAAGAGGAGAGATAGAAATGGGACTTGAATAAAGGGTTGTCTGTTGAACTGTTGTGATAGTTTATATCATATATCTACATTGTTTTGGATCATATAGATAACGTTATCTTTGAAAGTATGAGGAAGGTATAGATAAAAACACACTGCTGGTTGGGTTGATTGTTAATAGCAATGATTCTCTGAATTCTTGCAATTGTTGAATCTCTACACTGTGGTTATGGGGATAGAATATCATGGCAATGAAACTTTTGATCATGTGTTTGTCCACTGGGTATACTAGTACATTTATTTTTTAGATGACTAGCGGAATATATAGATTAATTTTAGTATTCCATCAACAAGTTTAAACTCATGCCTAACTGTTAAATGTGTATATACCAAGAATTTTAATTTATTTAAATGAGTTACAGTGAATTTGCTTTGATGGTAAATTAATGTCATAATTAATTTAGAGATAAATGATATGAACTAGAAGTGTGAGTTTTGAGTTTTGGGATAAAATTTTCATCTAGGCAGCAACTTGATTGTAATCAGTGTTGCAAAATTTCCATCAAGTAAACAAAATTTGATACCTTGATGATTTCAGTGTTCATATTTGTATTTGAAGTGGATGAATTCATGGATGAGTAATTCTTTAAAAGTATTGTTCATTTTTATCTGAAACAGAGATATGAATGACATAATACGAATCATTTTGAGACACAATTTTTGCCAGTGTTTGTGTTTGTGTCTGTTAGGACGAGTGATATGGAAGAAATGCTGATAGGTCTTGGCTAGTGGTGGAGACTATGCAGAGTTAGAGAAAAGAGATTAAGAACTGGCAAAATTAAGTCTATTGACACAATGTTTCATTCCCAAAGAAACCAGTAATCAACCAACATATTTCATGTCACTCATCATCAATTTACTATATAAATTCTTGGAGGGGAACTCGTCACATAATTACATACATTGTGTACAGAGAACATTCAGAGCATATAGTGTATAAAAATTAGTTTGAAGTCAAACTTGTCATCCACAGTACATATATGGGTTTCCTTTGGATTTAATAGTCAAATAAAAAGGCCCTTCCCAAAGACCTTTCCCAAAGATTTTTGAAATCTTTGTGGATATTTTGTAAACTGTCTTCAATAGTCTTAAATAGATGCAGTGTCTGTGAATCGAGTATTAGCAGTGTTTATTGGTGCCAGGGTCTTTAGGGAATCGTTAAAATGCATAGAATCTAAATCACTTTTATAGCGGGTAAATCTTGCATAGAATTGTAGATGCATGCATAGGTTTATGCTCTAGCTTTAAAGTGTTAAAATTCTTTGGTATAGAAATTTTGATTGAAGAAAAGTCATGCTTTTTATTTTGAATATATATTTAAATACATCAATTTGCATGTGCATATGAGTTGATTGTAAGGCAGATATTAATGATTATCTGGGGGATCAAATAACTAAGCTGAGATTATAGCATTCAAAACTTGGGCTAGGATAATTATAAAGTCACAACTTTTAATCCCTTAATATGCACATTTTCTATTTTAAAAAAATTGTCATTAACTATTGGCAATTCTGTGCCAGGAAAAAGAATGGACTAAGTAAAAAAAAATGTCAGATTTACTAAGTAAGCAATATTAGAAACAAGACATATATATGAATCTGAGCTTTGTAGGAATATCCACAAATTCTCAGTTCTGATTGGATGGAATATTGTGACATACATGTACTGTAAACCAACTTTTATTTGTGACGACTTTACTTCGCGATTTACTTCTGATAAACTTGTTTGTGATGACTTATGTTCAAGACCAAGCTTTATCCAGACTCATGTTATTATAACAACCGTGAAAATTTCTCGCACGTAAATAAAGTTGGTTTACAGTTTATCATAAAAAATGAAAGTGTAACCTTTAAGCAGCTATGCATGGTTATAAGAATAATTTTTGACTAATTTTCCCTTGGGCAGAAATTTTGGTATTTTTATCTTTATCCAGACCATGTGCAGATCTAGAAAAAAATGAAAGGAAATACAGTTAAACATGGCTATAGCGAACATGCTTATAATGAATTGACACTTCCTTCCCTGGTACTTTATTACATGTTATAAACTTGGAATTATGCTTATAAGTATGTTTTACTGTTCAAATTGTAATTATCAATCAAATTACTTTTTGGCTCCTTTTTTTGTACTGTTACTGAAAATGTTAAGCTTTTAAAGTGAAATAGTTTAAATTTAAGATGATATGTACTCTTGAAAATAGTACACTAAAGAAATTAAATGCATCTGCACCAAACTGATCCATACATTGTAGGAACTTGAGAGAGTAAATCCTTGAGAGTGTTCATTTATGACATGTTTTTGTCAAGGTAACATCCTATCTGCAGTTGTACTCCAAGTAACATTCACAATAGGACATCAGATGTCAAAGAATATAGAAATGTACACATAATAACCGTCATACATAAGGGTTGCTAAAGGAAGCACATTGACGGTAAACGGGCTGAATACAGTCTTTTTGAACTGATAAATCCTGTCATATATACAGCAAATAAAGATATGAAATCTTTTTTTAATATCTATTGTAAGGTTTGTGCACTAGTGTTTAATTTGCACCATTGTTGATTTTGATGAAAGCACATGCAGAACAATCATTTATTGTCCAGTTGTTTTCCGGGGGAGGGATGGAATATTAAAATAAGCATGCAATACAAACATGTATTGTCTAGTTGTTTTCATGGGGAGGGATTGGCAATCATAAGAATAATGCAGAATGCTGCTCTCTTCAGATTCATTTTTGAATAAAAACTTGCAGAATTATCACTTCTGTATTGCCTTTTATGTAATATAAATTTTGAGGACAATACAGTTCAAACTTAAGAAATTTATTTCATTGTATTGCCATAGTATGGTAAACATATTGGTGGTTTAAATTAATCGTTTACTGAGAAATAAAAAAAAGAAAAAAACTATTTTCCCTTTTGTTGTTGGTTTTAATAGCAATTGTATTGAAAATTTTATTTATAATTTATATATAATATATAAATTGCAAGATTCTTTTGCCTGCTGAAAGAACTTGTATTGGTGCATTTTAACTTGAGTATTATTCCACTCTAGGCAGTTCTAATGGCAGAATTACTGATGCTTTGTGAGTGTTTTAATGATTTCAAAATATAAAGCTTTTAAATACGGATTTCTTAAAACAGTCAAATCCATATTATTCTAGAGTTTTGATTTATTGTAAATTTGTTTATAACATACAGTAATTAATTTATACCAAAAAGTATTGTGATCAGTTCTATTATATAGTCACTGCTATGTAGTTAACACTTTTTGTATTTTCTGTTTAAAAGTTAAAGACTATAATTTCGTGATACTACATGTATTATGTTTTTGTTTAGGTGTTTTAGATATTTAGGTGTTTGAAAACAAATACCATGCATCTAAGGAGTAAATAGACATCTCAAACTCACCTTCAGTTCTTTTTTTCCCTTTAATTTGTAAATAGATAATGTCCTAATGAGATGATCAATGCAATATGCTGCTTGAAAGAATTTGGTAAACTAAACATCATATGAATGCATATACCAGTATGTAAAATGTTTACATTAAATACGGTTCATTAAAAAAGAACTTCATAGCTGGTAAGTTGACAAAAATTAATTATTTTTGTTATGTTTTCTTGATATTAATCAATTGAATTTCATCTGCCATTGAAAAAGTTCCAAAATTTGGTGATAAAATTATAACTATTTCAGAATCACTTTTGCAGTCTCATTCCTGATATCCATATGGCCAATGTACATGTAATATTAGTCCGAGGAATGTCTCATTGATAGCAATAAAGACAAAGTTATTTTCACAGACAGTGATTTGTTGAAATTAGGTAAACTTTATCAGGTTTTTAGCCTTTTATGGCCTAGATATAAAAGATTTTAAATCTGTGAAAAAGCTAGGTCAAACGTGGGCATCATAAGGTGTTCTTAGACAAAGTTCACTGTGACCAGGTGATAAATAAAACCCCGATAAATTCTTTCATCACAGAGAACCAAATAGAACTTCTGGCTGTGTGTATCATAAAACGGTTCCCAAGATGTCTTGAAATGAGAAATGATAATGTATCGGTCAATGACAATGAAACTGTCTTTTTGCGCAGCTTTTGTAGAATACAATTGACATCCAATGAAGAAATGGGCTGTGATGGATCGAAGTGTCATTTGCAAAGAAAACTCACATTAGAGTTAATGAAATGGTATTAGTTACCACTCTATAAACGAATTGTTATGATTGAGATGTTTTAAGGAGTATTTTAAACATTGATCAAATAGTAAATTGTGTAATCAGTTAGTAATTATCTCCCCAAGACAATGACAGAAACTCATGGCAGTCTCAGAAATGTTTATTGACATCATATCCAGCTGTTGTATTAATATTTTAACATGTGAAGTTAGAAATTAAACAGTCAAGGGAAATGCAATCTGGAGCACCAAAATGATGACAAAATATGTTGTTTTTGGTCTTGTCATTCAATGCAGAAATAGGGACATTTGGTTCAACATACAATTATGAGTTGATCTGAAGGTAGTTTGAGATATTTATTAGTATTTATGGTTAGTATATATAGTGTTCAGGACATACAACCTAGCCCTCTTCCTCCAGTAAATAGAATTATGATTCAGCTTGATTGTAAAGCAAACATGTTCATTTAGAATCCTCTTTCATGCACTTCCTAAGTGAAACAGCATTCAGTGAGATATAATTTTCTTGGACAGTGCTGTAAATATTATTTCTGTATGGATCTTTGAGGCATCAACAGAGATGATTGAGGAAAACTCATCATTAAAAAACCATTGCATCATAGTTGGCTGTTTATGTTTTTTCTAAAAATATGAACAGAATTTATTTTTATGAGTGAACTTCAAAAGAAAAGAGAGCAGAATTTAGAGCTAATTAGAGGACTCATATTAGTAGCTTATTTTCATTATCATTGATTGGTGGGGAGTTAAATTGATTAAAGAATCAAATCATCATTAAAACAGTGGAGGTCTAGAATAAAAAAAATGCATTTAACACTGGCTGAGAACATCATTTGATAGAGTTGGTGTCTCAATGAGTACTGTCTGACATTTGTGAGTGCAGTGCATTGTAAACTAAGACAAATGATGAAATGATATTAGCTGCAGCCACAGATTTACAAGAAAATTTTGGTTGGCATGCAGTAGATCAAAAGTTTCTCCCATTAATAAAACTTGCAATTTATGGTGCATGGAAACTTGTGCTAAAGATTGAAAAAAATTAAGAATCATTTTACTAAAATCTAAATTACCTTCAGTACTTTCATTACTTTGATTCTTCTTGTTCAAAATGTGTTTTGCCAACATTTGTTTTTCAATTTTTTGCAATATAAAAAAACCAAACTAAATTACAAAACATGTATGTATATGTAACACTATGTACAATGAACATGCAAGTTTCCAAATACCCCCTTTGAAGAAAGAGTCCTCCAGGCATTGCTCTTTTGTATATAAAATCAACTTAAAGCCACATAATATTAGACTTGATGTAGTTTGATAACACTATGCAATGAACTACATTTATTCCAGTAGACAGATTAATTGAATACATCAAAGTATATTATCTCATAGCTGATATTATTAGGTTAACAAACAAAATTATCCTTCAATATGGCTACTGAATTCATCTGATTTCTTTTTTTTTGTGCATCTTGTAGCGTCTTGTGGAAAATATTACCAGTGACAGTGATGGCGAACATCTAGATGATTTTATGATAGCAAATTGTAGCTTTATTTTGGAATAATAACTTACGTGTAGGCTTTTATTTTTCTTCTTTAGGCAGCAATAATACTGACTGCTATATATAAATATCTTTTGAGAAACATTCTTGCAAATAATGACACACATTTTGTATGTAAAAATGTCGACAATAGCTAAAAATTTGTATTTTTGGAAGGGTTGGAAACTTCATGACATTATTTGCTGCTTAAAATGTTTGGTTGTTCTGTTGTTGTTGAAGAAAAATTAAGTGGTGTTTGATCCATTCTCTGTTTTGTTTACAATTATTGAATTATAACTCTGTAATAAATGCTCATAACATCCATTAGCAAAATTTTTCAAGAGTTACAGTATTTTGTAACATATTAATTTGCTTTAATTATGAAATCTATAACTTGTTTTTGTGGATAAAATGTTGCACAAAAGAAATATGAGAAATATAAATGCACAGCTTAGTTATCAGATGTATCATATTAATAAATATTGGTTATTTGTTCATGTAGAGTTTGATGGAAGTACTGGTATAAATAGCTTTGACTCAGTTTGTCTCTTTATACATATACATATATATTAATTAGCATGTACCCCTTGTTTGTTCACTTGCATCTTTTTAAGGAAGTGTAATACCCTGAAATCTTTTTAGATTCCAAAATATTTTCAGTATAAAATGACAGAATAGTTGTCTATCTCTTAAACCTTCATAAAGTGTTTGTACAGTAAAACACGGTTATAGCAAACACGCTTATAATGAATTGACGCTTACAGAGAAGTGATTTTCATTCCCTGAGACATTCTAACATGTCGTAAACTTGACGGATATAACAAATTACGCTTATAACGAAGTAAAATCGCCCGTCCCTGGCACTTCATTATAAGCGTGTTTTACTGTAATGAAGTGTTAAAAGAGATTTTTAAGAACTTGAATGCTCTGACTGCTGTTAGAGAATCTTCTGGAAATAGCTGATGAATCAAATAACTCTATATAATGCCACTGTACAAGAGCACTGTTATGGTTTAGCTAGGTTGTTGCTGAATCAGCAATTACTTAATTGAAAATCACATGTCACTTTTGTAGTCCGAAAGATTTGCATATTGATGCCCAAGAGATTGCAATGGACCTTTAGTCACCATCCAACTAAATATAATTTATGGTTGATTCTGATAAAGTTCTGTCTGCATTGGCTCTGATGTGCCATTTCATATCAACTCAGTGCATATTGTTTGATCAATGAACAATATGTATCTAACCTTGGCATCCCAAAATGAGGATGAAGGTGTCAATAACCTGTTATATTATCGGCCAATGAACCGCAGTGTAAACCCATTAAATTGCGGAGAGTTTGCTCTATTATAATATGCCTATGACCATGATATTGTAGATTCCAATATAATCAACATTCAATCATATGTACTTTTTATTTTAAACTCTTTTATTTTTAAGAACATAAATTAATTGTGTAGTTTTGCCAACCACAAGTAAGCTGCTAGCAATACCTTTGGTTCTTGATTCATAGAGTAAATAAAATGACCTTTAGCAAACTTTGGATGAAATCTTTACTTAATGAGAAAACTGATAAGCCTCCACATTTTGTAATGCACTGTAAACTATGCTGGTATATACAATAAATGCCTTAAGTCTTGCTGATAGTGCAATGACTCTTAACACAACTTGATGAGTATTGGAGACTGGCAAGACCTAGCTGTAGTTTCTGGTGGCTTGGAGTTTGGCACTAACAGGAAAACGTCATGGAATCAGTGCTATGCTTGGGCTTTTGGTTTCCATTGTTCAGTAGCCAGACTAATTGTCAATCACACCTTATTTTGCAGTGAGTGATTTGGTGGAATGGCTCTCTATCATCATCAGATCCATTAAATGTAGATCATAATTCCATGCTTTAAAGAATAACACTCACATGGGATATATCCCATGGATGGAAATGATGATAGAATGGAGGAAAATATATTTTTGTCTAATGATTTCAAGGTTACTTACTTGTACTCAAAATTCTGATCATAAGGAATAAATCAGAAAAAAAATTGTTTATGAAAATTATTTTAAAGTCTATAAAAGTATATTAAGGTCTATCAAAAATTCATTTTGTTGAAAGAATCATTTTACTGTTTACACAGTCAATCAAAAGGGTAATTTTAAAAGGTATTCTACATAATGTGTACATATCTGAGTACTCTAAAAAGTTAACTTAATTAAAAAAGGAAGGGAATCTTAATACAATTTGCAGAATTGAATAAGTCGGATGTTTGTGTAAAAAAGATGATGTCATTGGGTTTCTCGCATCTCATTTGCTCTCCTATGTTGTAGGTGAGGACACGACACGGAACATTGATAGCAACCCCCTGGCCAGCAACGATGAACTGGAATCTCCTTACTCCCAGCAGATGGAGCTGTATGCAGTGAGTCCAGAAATTTGCTCACTTTTGGAGAAAAATCTATCTTGAACAAAATACGACAATCAAAAAATAAAATGAATGTTTTATACACAAAAAAAATATGTGTCATAAAATATTTTGATATCACGAAATATTGAACCTGGGTTCAGAATTTTGCATAATATTTTGGTTTAATATTTTGCTTGAAAGTGTATCCTTTTGTTATTTATCAGAATTCAAAAGTAATTATGTTGTAAAAGGTTAATCTTTAAATGGAATACAAATGTAATAAAAAAGCAATAAGATAAATTTTTCTATTTTCGTTATATAGGATGATCTGCATGAAAGAGGAAAAATCTCTCAAATTCTCAACCGCATTGCCAATTACCAGGGAGGTGTTGAACCCAATATCAGTGAAAACTACCAGTCGAGTCCAAAGAAGGTACACCACACTGAATTATAGATGTCTGTAGACGCAGCAGACAAAAAATAATTACATCAAAAGTCAGTCTTGACATAATATCACTGGAACAGAGAGAATTTCAAATCATTTCTCTTAAGAAAATTGACAAAAGACAGGGCAAAATACAGAGATGGCTATTTACGTTTTTAATAAATGTAAAGTCTGGTTTAGTTGATGTTTTCATGCAAATACAGCAAGTGTTAATTGAATACAAAAATTCTCCAACCCCATCATATTATTGAGCTACCATGAATTGTAAAAAAAAAAGTCATATTTGTTAAAGAAATATATTTCCAATTTTCCCCAATGTTACTGTAATGTAGTTTTTCAATTTCATGATTCTTAGCGAACAATAAAAATCAGAAGTGAAGCAATGATTTACCACCCTGATCGGGGCTTGAATTCTGGTAGCTCAGTTACAGAAGAACTGTTATTGATTCGGCCATGTTATTTATTCATGTTGAGATAGGGCTTGAAGTTTTTTAAGGGAGGGGAGAGTTTTCACTGATCGAATCAACAGTGCACATGTAAAGTTATCTGTTAGTGCCATTGCAGGACAATAAACTTTTGAACTGCCTCCCAGTTGTTTATTTAAGGATAGATTGAGATGAGAGGAAAAAATAAAACATATTAAAGTATTATCCAGTTTTTGCTGGTTCTTTGTTTCCTATTTCTCTTTCCCCCACCCCCCCCCCCCCAAGTTTTATTTATCGCTTTGTCAAAGTGATGATACCAATATATTCTTCTTCTCTCTTACATATAGGGATTTGAACAGGTATTCTTATGTTGTTGAACACTTTGATTTTAGGCATGAAAAATAACGTTCGAGTTTGCACATACAGCTTTTTTTGAGCCCATTAAGCATTGCTACAAAGCTCTTATTAATTTTTTGAGGAGATATACCCGTTTGAACTATTTATGTTCCTTCCATGCTTTGGTTTATGATGTAAAAGTCATATTTCATACTTTACAATTAGCTTGTGAGGCCCAACATTTGATGTCCTAGCACTTTTTTTGATGGGTTAGGAATGGAATGGCAATCATATTTTAATGCAGCAAATTGTATACAAGTTTGCTTAATCGTAATCATGAGTTTTTTTTCTTCAAAATTTACTACAATTAAATAAAAAGCTATTAGAAAGAATATCTAAATAATGAATAAAAGAGCAGAAACTATACAACTTTGTTTAGACAGCTAGATTGAGTAACAGTCTATTGAAATATTTAAGGCCTCTAGATTTCCAGAGTTATTTTCCTTGTATTTTTTACTACAATTCAGTACACTTGATACATCTATTTATACCAGTACTATTATGATGTATTGCATTGCAATTACCATTAGCCCATGCAGTGAGCAAAAATTTGCTTCAAATTGTTAATGCATATTTTTTTTGCATGTTGAGTTTTGTCCAAATTATGAGTTGAACAACAAATTTAACAAGTTACAAATGTAATTAATTTTCTGAGAGTTAATATGGTAATTCGGAAAGTTAACTGGTAATGGTATTTATATTTTTTGAAAATTTTCTAATAGAATCATGCATTTATTAAGAATTAAAGACAGCTGTCAACATTTTATGATTTTTGTTTAAAGTTTTTTTGTTTTTATCTTTATAAGAGTCACTTGGAATATTATTTGAAAAACAAAATAAACGTAATTTGTATTATCTTAACCAAGTGCTTGTTATTAAACTACTACACAGTATGAATTGCAAGGAGTAGATATTTTTTTACCCATCCATCAGCCAGTCGGTCGGTCAAGTCTTATTGTGAACACAACCTGAATTCAAAATTGCATGAAACTTCATAGGTTATAAAAACATTTACAGAAAATTCTGTCAGAATGCAATCAAATTTCTGGGAATATTTATGCTCTTTTTACATGTATTTTCAAAACTCAAGAAATATTCTGTAGATTGAAATGGTTAATGACAATAAATCCAACCAAAATAAGAAAGAATATAAAAAAGAAATAATTGAGACTCTAACCTAATCAGTGAACATGCAATAGAAAACCTGCATTGATTTTGATGATTTTCCAGGTGAAACTTGGTACACTGCTAGGAGTGTACTTACCCACAATACAGAATATCTTTGGAGTGCTTCTGTTTATTCGTATGACATGGATCGTGGGGATGGCAGGATCTATAGAAAGCATGGGAATAGTTGTCATCTGCTGTTGTACTGTAAGTATTTAAAAATACAGTGTGTTCATAATATACCGTACATTAATTCATTAGTTTTCATGAGCATCAATATTCATAGATGTTGTAAAATACAGTTTTGATGAATACACGTATATGTATACATGAAGAATCACTTCCCGAACTTATATTGTTATATTAATTTAATGTCTATACTTCATTGTGGATCCGATCCATAGTGAAACTCGGTATTCAGAAGGACACAACTAAAAAATGTTTAAGTTACATGCTGTATACTTGGAGAAATTAAGTCTTGGATAATCATTATAAACGTAAACACACAACACAAAAAAAAGATTTGTGTTAGATCTGTAAAGTGTTATAGTTGAAGATGTTTCTCTCATTACAGACTTTTCTGACGGCCATTTCTATGAGTGCCATAGCAACCAATGGAGTGGTCCCTGGGGGTGGGTCCTACTTCATGATCTCCCGCTCCCTGGGGCCTGAGTTTGGAGGAGCTGTAGGCGTACTGTTCTACCTGGGAACCTCTGTAGCATCTTCCATGTACATCATAGGATCAGTGGAAATTCTAGTGGTAAGATGAAAATCAAACAGAGGAGTTTTGTTGTTTTTGTTGCAATTGAACTGATATGTTTATATCTTAAACAGATACAAATGTTGAGAGAATAAATTGAAATGAGGCAGATAATACTATGAGTAAGATAAAATATATATTTTCAATTTCAGAAATTCATTGCTCCTGCCTTGTCAATTTTTGGAGATGTTAATGAGGAGGCCAATGCTTTCAATGCGTACCGTATTTATGGCACAGGGATTCTGATCATCCTTGCCTTAATAGTGTTTATTGGGGTGCGATTTGTTAGCAAGTTTGCAGCCCTTTCACTGGCTTGTGTCATTCTGTCTATATTGTGTATTTACATTGGAATATTTGCTGCCACTGAAGACGATAATGTAAAGTGAGTAGACTGGTGTCCCATGACTAGGGCAGTTTTTTTTTGTAAATAACTGGAAGGAAAAAGTGTTTGTCGAAAATTCTTGTTTTTCTTTTGGATTTTTAAAAAATTGAATTTTGACTGTTAAAATACATGAACATGTACAGTCAGATTTGTCTTTATAGTTTTGTTAGAGATGTGTTTTAAATACAAGCTGCATCAATTCTTTCTGCCGTGCAAAATGAAAACTTGATTAAAATTGTTACTTTAGTGGGAAATAAGCATTTTACTTTTATTAACAAGTGATTGATATATCAGTAATTGTGTTAATTAATGTTTTTAATTCTTGAAAGAAAGAAGAAGCTAAATAGCTTGATTTTGTGATTCCAGGATCTGTTACTTAGGAGATAGACTATTAACAAGTGCCATTGCGGAGACTAACGGGGTGTTTACGTGTAGTAAGGACAACTACACCACACTGTACAACACGCACTGCTTCAACAACACCTGCGACGACTACTTCAATGAACACACCACCAGGGTGGTGGACGGGATTCCAGGACTCAGCAGTGGCGTGTTTCATGGTGAGTTACTGTATATAGAGTGCACTTTAGTGCATGTGGGATGTTCATCCTGACAGTTTGATGCAGACATTGGATTCGATTTTTACTGTGCATATGAACTAAGGCCTAACAGATCACATTTTAAATTTTAATTCTTAAATTGAAATTTTTTCTTGGACTTAGAAAAAAAAATATAGATTTAAAGCGAGCAAGTGGGAGATAATTGAGAGATATAGAAACGTTCTTAGAAAGAAAAAAATTATTGTCATTGCTTTGACAATTGTCTACATGGATTTAGCATTAGTATGAAATGGATTGTTTCAGATTTACTGTTTTGTTCTTTGCAGCTAATCTGCACAATCGCTACACAGAGGAGGGCAAAATCATTGGTACAGAAGATCGTGGTAAACGGGCTTATGGAGAAATTGTAGCCGACATCACTTCCTCTTTTATGGTTCTTTTGGCCATCTACTTCCCTTCTGTAACAGGTACGTGATTAAAGTATGGAGATTATCTTGCTAAAAATGTTTGACCTCTTCTTTTAATAAAAAATTAAAATTGCCATATTTAATGCATAAGCATGCAGGTGATGTTGTATATTGTTGGAACAGAACCACATTGGCATGGTTCCATGCGCGCTGTCTGGAACCAATCAGAGAACAGATAATAAGCCTGAATTTTGAGTGACTTAATTAGGTCAAGGGAAATTAGCAAGAGGAACTTAACGATAAGACTTGCCATTTTAAAGACAAGAGAAAATTAATTGAAGTAGTTTTTTTAAAATGCTTTTTCTGTATGACTTTGGGAGTGTTTTAAGAGACATGATTTGCTATCAAGTCAATTTTATAACTACTTGTATCTTAAAATATGGAGCAGATCACTGATATATCTTTTATGGTACCGGTACATTGTAATGTTTTAAAAAATGGTTGCTTTAGTAAGTGGTTGCATTTTAGGACTGCACTGTCGATTTGTTGTTACAGGTATAATGGCAGGCTCTAACAGATCAGGAGACCTTGCAGATGCTTCCCGGTCCATCCCGACGGGAACCATAGCAGCCATTCTGACCACTTCCGCTGTCTGTATCCTTTAAGATTGTGATGATAAAAAAAGTTTCAAATTGGTCAAAAAAGGCTGTCACATCCCAAGCAATTGAACAAATCTATCTGACTGATATGGTCTCAGATTTAAGTGTTTATGATCTGAATTCAAAAGATCTTGGTCACATTATTAGGAAATAGGATACCTTTAGGTAACAGTGTTGACAAAGTACTGTTGTCTGTAAAATTTGGAACAGATCACCACCTGTGTAAACTGAAATGTGAAGATTCTCTTGTGTTATCTCCCTTAGACCTTTTCAGGTCAGAAAGATCCACTTCAGAAGTACTCAGTGAGAACTGTGTTGTTATCTTTGACAAAGTCTGATAAGATAATAGTACAACAAGTAATGGAAGTCTGGCAATTTTTGTCCGATTTAAATTACTTTATGAACATTGATTTATTTAAACAATAAAAAGTTTTTCTCTGGTGATTGAAGCAGGTTATGAAGGTAGCAACATGGCAGAAAAAATACAAAATATCCTGAGAATACCTCCAGCTAAACAGAAGAGTTTATGAGAATCAATGATTGTTTCAAACAAACATACAATCATAGTAGCGATCAAATTTATTACTGCTTGGAGGTAATTTCCTAAAAATTCATGGACAAGGTAGCTCCAATAGAAATTGATATGCCATGGTCATTGTGTGGTTACCACAATGACATGCAGATGTGAATTGAAATCATTACTGTAATCCTTTTTCATTGAGGTTCATTTTACTGTAGAATCCTTATTTTACACTAGTACTTATTTTTGCGATTCCGTCGTTTTGTATCAATTTAAATCACAGAATATGTAATCACTAATGCGGTATTTTCATCCTTATCTCTTATGATTCTCAACTCTCATTAAAAAAAATGAAAATTTAAAATCTGCAAAGGGTGCTTTTTAGCTCACCGAGACGAAGTCAGGGGGAGCTTATGCTATACCCTCGGCGTCGGCGTCGGCGTCCGGACCTGGTTAAAGTTTTTGTTGCATGTCCTGTATCTAAGCTATTACTTGTCCTATCTTCACCAAACTTGCATGGATGATGCATCTGGACCTACTTATGGACTTGAAAGACTAGGATGCTGAATCTGAGTCCTAAATTTCAGATGCTGGAGGAGGTTAAGGTTGTTGGACCAGGTTAAAGTTTTTGTTGCAGGTGCCCTTTGATAGCAATATCTAAGTTACTGCAGGTCCGTACTTCACCAAACTTGCATGGATGGTGTGTCTTATGATACTGATGCACCAGACAGGCTTGAGTGCTGAATCTGAACTATAGGTTTCGGATGCTGGAGGAGGTTAAGGTTTTTGGAGCAGGTTAAAGTTTTTGTTGCAGGTACCCTTTGATAGCAATATCTAAGTTACTGCTGGTCCGTACTTCACCAAACTTGCATGGATGGTGTGTCTTATGATACTGATGCACCAGGCAGGCTTGGGTGCTGAATCTGAGCTATAGGTTACAGATGCTGAAGGAGGTTAAGGTTTTTAGAGCTGGTTAAAGTTTTTGTTGCAGGTGCCCTCTGATGATGATATCTTAGTTACTACTGGTCCTAACTTCACCAGACTGCTATGGATGGTGCGTCTTATGATACTGATGCACCAGACAGGCTTGAATGCTGAATCTGAGCCATAGGTTTCGGATGCTGGAGGAGGTTAAGGTTTTTAGAGCTGGTTAAAGTTTTTGAAACAGGTGCCCTCTGATGATTATATCTTAGTTATTGCTTGTCCTAACTTTACCAGACTTCAATGGATGGTGCGTCTTATGATACTGATGCACCTGACAGGCTTGAATGCTGAGTCTGAGCCATAGGTTTCAGATGCTGGATATGGTTAAGTTTTTTGGAACAGGTCACATGTTTAATAGATGATAGTACTATTTCAACTTGCATAGTTGACTAAACTGTAATATGAATGAATCACAGAGGAAGCTTCAGATGCAGAGCTTGATCTCCATTATCAAGGATGCTAAAAAATATATCTTAGTTATTACAGGTCCTAACTTCACAAAACTTGAATGGATGGTGTGTCTTATGATACAGATGCACCTGACAGGCATGGATGTTGAATCTAAGCCATAGGTTGCGGATGCTGGAGCAGGTTAAGTTTTAATTGCTAGTGCCCTCTGATGATGTTATCTTAGTTATTACTGGTCTGAACTTCACCAAACTTGCATGGAGATGCGTCTTATGTATACTGATGCACCTGACAGGCTTGAATGCTGAATCTGAGTTAAAGGTTTCGGATGCTGGATGAGGTTTAGATTTTTTTGAACAGGTCACATGTTTTATAGATGATAGCTTGCATAGTTGATTTAACTATATTATAAATGAAACGCAGAGGTTGCTTCAGATGCAGAGCCTGATCTCCATTATCAAGGATGCTAAAGAAATCTCCTACCTCACTTAAACCTGCTTGATAGAAAGATGAGGTTGTTGTTAAATGATATAACATGATTCCTATGATAAAGTATTGTATGATATGAAACACTTTTGTTTAATATGATACAATATAATATCATATGTTATATTGTAAAAACTTATATAATGCGATATGATATTGTATCAATTTTTTTGATATTTTATGATATGATATTGTATCATGATACTGTTTTGTATAGTATTGTATATTATGATACAATATTATATTGTATCATACGATATTGTATAATATGATATTGGATTCTGTAATTTACAATTATATCACACGAAACTGTATTATATCATATTGTAATATTATATATTATCGTATCATACGATATTGTATAATATGATATTGGTTTATATGATATATTATTGTATCATCTGATACAATATGTATGTATGATATTGTATTATATAATATTGTATTATATAATATTTTACTTTATCACATAATATTGTATCATTTGATATGATACAATGTTATATCAAATTATATTGTATCATATAATACAATATCATATTATGTATCAAATATTATACATATTACATAAATATCATACAATACAATATATCATACTATATTATACAATATAATATCATATGTTTCAATGTTATGATGTATTATGTAATATGATATTGTATCATATAATACAATATTGTATTATATATAATAATGTTGTATTATGTGATCAAATACTATAAGGTTTAACACAATACAATGTCATTTCATATTTACAATATCATCTTTGTTTATTGCAGTATTTTATATGATATGATATATATTGTTAGTATGATAGGATGCAATATTTAATTTTATATTATTATATTGATTAATATATGAACATATGATTATCATACAATTTTTTTAACAGATGATATATGATTTTGTGTCAAAACAGAATCCATGAATATCCAAGATCATAAAGTATGATTTTCATACAATATGATAAAGGTGGTCTCATAGGGGTGATGCCACGTCTCGGTGAGCTTTGTAATCTGTGATTACCTATGTTTGTGATTTTATGCGGATATTAATTCCTCGCTTTTAATTAGGAATGTACATTTGTTCCTTTACCAAAGAGCATGCAATATTTGATTTTATCTTACCAAGGTAACATTAATGCTTTTCTTTATTTCTATTCCATTGCTACAAAACAATGTCAGAATGAATGATAATTAAGCAATATGAAAATGTGTATAATAATTTAAATGAATGTGAAGAAATCTTGTAATAATTTATTTTGTGATTTACGTTGTACAAGTATAGCAAAAAAAATGTTGATGTAACTGAATTGTTGATCCAGAAATGTTATAAAAATTCCTTAACAAACATAAGATGTTACTAGTGTCCTGTTCTTTGCTGGAACTATTGAAGGAGACCTACTCAGAGACAAGTGAGTATAGGTAAACTTAGGAAGCTCTGGAAGATGGACTTATATGTGCTCCGGCACTGAATCATACTGTAGCTAAAGAAATTGTTTTCAATATGAGGAGTACAAAGTACAAAAAGAAGTGTCTGATGAAGAGTACAGTTAACTTTTTACTCGCATTCAATTTCTCTCAGTGCCTTGACTTTTCATATTGCAGATTTGGAGAAAGCATCAATGGGGGCTTAGTGGTAGCTAAACTGGCATGGCCAAATGAATGGGTGATTTTGATTGGTTCATTTTTGTCAACTCTTGGAGCTGGTCTTCAGAGTCTTACAGGTATTGAATTTAAGCATTTGAATTTTAAAAAAAAAAAAGTATATTAATTTGAAGATAATTTTTGTTTGACTATCATATCCAAATATACCTGCATTTTTATGTGGGCATGCATCTTTGAATCTCTTCAATCCATTTGATGGAATTATTGTACAATTTATTCATTTTCTTAATCATACTAGTTAGGTCTGTTATTTGTCTTTTTTAGGTGCACCCAGGTTGTTGCAAGCCATTGCAAGTGATGGAGTTATTCCTTTCCTGAATGTCTTTGGTGTGACCACTAAGAGAGGAGAGCCATTCCGAGCTCTTCTGTTAACCGCCCTCATCTCAGAATTAGGCATCCTGGTAGCCAACCTTGATATGGTGGCACCTATCATCACCATGTAAGCCTTTATGTGGGCTCATTTTAAAAAATTGTGTTGATTTATCACCTTTCATTGAATAATCAGAGCAAGTTGAATAGGAATGTCTACCATTATTTGAATTCATCAGAATGAAGTAAATCTTTGTAGGTTCTTCCTGATGTGTTATGGATTTGTGAACATGGCCTGTGCCTTGCAGACGTTACTCAGAACTCCTAGCTGGAGACCTCGATTCAAGTTTTACCACTGGTAAATTAATTCTTCAAATAAAGAGTGAATAAGAAGTGGAAATGCCAAATACATGATAGACATGTTTTCTTTCTTGAGCTGCAGACCCTGCTTTCCGCCACATTCATGCATATACTTGCGATAAGAATGATAAATGATGAGCAAAATAGTAAAAGATAATTTAAAATAACACTAACCATAAAAACATTTCATCTTAAAGTCTTTTTGAATGGTGTGAAAGATAGATAATCTTCTGTTAGAGAATACGACTATAAGTAACTGTTGATCTGTTTCAGGATTCTCTCCCTTCTGGGATTAGCATTGTGTGTCACTCTGATGTTTATATCTAGTTGGTACTATGCTTTGGTAGCCATTGGCGTCGCTGTCTGCATATACAAGTACATTGAATACAAAGGGTGAGTTACAAATACAGACTTTTCTTTTTTCTATCAAAATTTAACATTTAATGTCCTGTTCATTTTTAAAGAAAGCATAACTCACACTTTTCAAAATGATTGTGACTTTATAGCTTTTAAACAGATACTGAATCTCTTTTTTCTGCAAATTTGGAATCACTGATTTGATTTCAAAATTGATTTTCCATGTGATTTCTGAGTAGATGACTCAAATTTTATCAACAAGGATAAAACTTTGTTGTTGAACACTTTTAAAGTGTTTTTCTTTTGCATATCCCCTATATAAATTTTTTTTATTTATATGCATGATTTACAATGAATTACAATTGTATTTCCATTTTAGAGCTGAGAAAGAGTGGGGAGATGGAATTCGTGGATTAGCTATGTCTGCTGCTCGCTACTCCCTGCTGCGACTACAACAAGGGACGCCACACACCAAGAACTGGAGGTGAGATAAGTCCTCCCAAATTAATAGAACCCTATCAGAATTATAGTTTACATTAGTTTATTCATGGCAGATCACAAAGGAAATTTAAAATGATAAACTATCTAATTTGTAGAGCTTAACCCCTGGAGGTAATGTGCTTTTACCCCCTCCTTAAATTTCAGATTTGAACTTTTTTATCTTAAATATGAAGTGGATTAATTCAGTATTCAATACAACACCTATTTTTTTTACTCCTTTTCTGTGACATAATTATGCTTTAACCAAAGGCAGTCTTGCTGGCTACAAGTGCAATTCACATCCAGTTTTTCCAGATCTTCTTTAACATGATTATAATAACTAATTGGTGTGGTTGGGTGATTTTATGATATAATGCATCTAACAGCTGAACTATTTATTTTCTTTATGACCTACATATACTTTCAAAATCTTGGAACGAAGTAGCAGATTAAAAAATGTAAAAATATGGCGAAACATCAATGGTTGGGAAATGTTTATTGCATTAATAACACCTGACTTTAGCAATGTTTGATGGGTTTTTCTCTGGCCTACAGACCACAGCTGTTGGTGTTGATGAAACTAGAGGATGACCTGAGTCCCAAGTATCCACAAATGGCTGCGTTTGCCAGTCAGCTAAAAGCAGGCAAGCTTGTCATTCTGGTTTCAATTCCAATAACTTTATTTCTCTTTAAATCCTGTCTGACATTTTTCTGCTAAACTGAGGCTTGAGTTTTAAATGAACTACGTGAACTATGAACAATGTATGTAAAGTTTTCTAACTAGTTTATCAAAAAACTGAATTCATCTTCAATTTATTAATCTTAAAGGGTATGCTGATGTTAATACATGTAGTACATGTAAATGACCGTTATTTTGATAGCTTTATAAATTTAATACAATCATCATTTGATGTATCTGTTTCAATTAAATAGGAAAAGGCTTGACTTTGGTGAACTCTGTAATTGAGGGTAAATACATGGAGAGATTCAATGATGCTCAGACTGCTAAACAGGTAAGATATTATCAAAATGAATACAACTTGCTCATTTTTACCGTAAAAAACTACCGGTTCATCACTTAGATTCGTACATTAAGTTAACTTCAATTTAAATCTACCTGTGCTAAAGAAAATCAGACTGATAAAAATTGCATGTATGTTTTTCTTAGAAGTACATGTATTCTGTAAATATTCTCCAGCTCTATTAAAGAACAATTTGATAACTTTGTAGAAATTGAACAAGACCATTGAACAGTTTGGGGTTAAAGGATTTGCTGATGTTTTGGTCAGTGAAAATGTGGCTGTTGGGATGTGCCACATGTAAGTATTTGGTGAATAAATTAATTGATCTATTTCATAAAAGATATTAATGGGTTTCAGTGCTACCAACTTGACACAGGTCCAGTAAATATTATATCTCAGAAAAATGAGAAAATATGATACAATTCATGAATACAGCAAAAGATTATAATGAATTTCAAAATGATTCAGAAACACGTTTTGAAACTTATATTGCTCTTTTTCCTTAAAACCATTGGCAGATTGAATATTTTTTGCATTGTTAAAACTTGACAGAATAACTTGAATGAGCATGCTTACCACAAATTGATATAATAAAGTGTTGTTTGTTAATAAAAACTTGCAATGGACATTGTAGGATTCAGAATGCTGGTCTGGGAGGACTGCGACACAACACTGTGATGATTGGCTGGCCATACGGGTGGAGACATGATCATAATGAAAGAAGCTACAAGGTCTTTCTAGGTCAGTGAAGAGTTGCTGCCCTTAATCTCTTAGCCTTTCATTTCCTTTTTTAGCTGTTGTCATAATTGACAAAGTAGTGTACTTTTTTTGATCGAAACGGGGAAGTAAGTGATAATATTTCTATTTTTTTTCACAGAGGCTGTAAAAAATATAAACTCAGGACAGATGGCGCTGTTAGCCGTAAAAGGAATCAACCTTTTCCCATCGTCCAATGAGAAGCTGAAAGGAACCATCGATGTCTGGTGGATTGTGCATATCCTTTTCAGCAAAAATGAAAATCCAATGAAATTGATGATTAAGATCTAGATTTTAATTATACTGCTTCAAAAGATGGAACCACTCCCTTCTTTTATTTCTATTTACTGTGGTATCTTATCTTTTCGTAAGATTTCAGTTGTGGCATGCATCTTACAAAAAGAATTTCATTTTTTATTTCAAAGGAAGGAAATAGATATAATTGATTATGGAAATCTAATTGAGATAGAGATTTGATGATTGATTTTAATGATTTATCTACATATTCCTTAACTGTTGTCACATGATGGAGGTATGCTGATGTTGCTGCCCTTCCTGCTGAAGCAACACAAGACGTGGAAGCACTGCAGACTGAGGGTCTTCACCGTGGCTCGTATCCTTCAGATGTTTGATGTCTAGACATAGACAGGGCTCCGATGTCTAGACATAGACAGGGCTCTGATGTCTAGACATAGACAGGGCTTTGATGTCAAGGCATAGACAGGGCTCTGATGTCTAGACATAGACAGGGCTCCGATGTCTAGAGATAGACAGGGCTCTGATGTCTAGACATAGACAGGGCTCTGATGTCTAGACATAGACAGGGCTCCGATGTCTAGACATAGACAGGGCTTTGATGTCTGGACATAGACAGGGCTCTAATGTCTAGACATAGACAGGGCTCTGATGTCTAGACATAGACAGGGCTTTGATGATGTGTAGACAAAGACAGGGTTCTGTATTAGATGTCCTGATTTACTCTGTTTATGTAGAAAATTAATTTTGAATTGAATAAATGATAATGGGAAGGGGTATGATGGTAATTTGATTTCATGCAGCAAGTACAGTTTTTTTTTCCTAACTGAAATACTTAATAACAAATATCTGATATGTAGCACATGTCATAGTGCAAATATATTGTTTTTTTTAAAAAGCCTGAAAATGAATATTTATACATCTGCCTATGAATTAAATTGTAAGATCGCTGTAGTTAATATTTGTTCTGTAATGCATTATGATTCACTTAGTACATTGTAGTAAAGGATGAAAACGGGTTTGGGACAAGAATTCATAAAACAAAATATTCATTTTTACCTGTATGATTTGGAACTGAATAACATACCAGGTACACATTGTAGCACTCTATTAATATGTTAGTAGAAATTAATTATTCCTTAATGGTTGAAAGAATTGGAGGATAACACCATTCAGATGAAGAAGGACCTGGAGATGTTTATGTATCAGCTGCGTATAGAGGCAGAGGTTCATGTTCTGGAAATGGTGAGTCCTAATTACCAGGCAGATCAGGTCTATACCAATTTTGTCTCTTGACCTGCATATAATGTTCTTAATCAGATAGTAAAAGATTTCTTTCTTTTACTATATCTGAAGACTATTTTATCAAATAAATATGTATTTATACGAAAGAGCAACATTTGTGATACCTTTGAAAAAAAGGGTAAAAATCAGCTTTTTAAAATTTGCTATGTACATTATTCTGACACTGTAAGTATCCTGCAACAAAAGTTGGTCTACTAACTTTTACTTTCTGATTTGAGAAAAAAGGAACATTTTGTTCTCCTCACAGAGTAATAGTGACATCTCTGCATACACTTATGAAAGAACACTGATGATGGAACAAAGAACAGAGATGTTGAAACAGATGAAGAAGCAGAATGTCAAAGAGGTGGGTTACTTAGATGTACCAGCTAGTACACGTATAAACCAAGTATGGTAATTTAGGTTTAAATATTCCTTCTAGAAAGAAAACATGTTATCATTATCTTGTTTATTCAAATAAAAAGAAACCAATCTAGATGACTCATATTTACCAAATTTATGTACAGATATACATTAATTGTTCTTGTCTATCACTGCTGTGAATATTGTACTGGTAGGTTCAGTCCATTGTTGACCAGTCCAGAGTGACCACTGTATCCCCCACCAAAATCCAGTTAGAGCCGGTTCAGGAGGAGTCACAGCAGGGCCCCGAGAGTACCACCGACGAGGAGAAACTGGAGATACACCAGTACACCTTCACCCCAGGGGCAGCCAAGGTCAGACCCCCAGTCAGTAACAATGGAAAGGCTGGGGACTACCTCCAAATCAAGCCGTAAGTATATGCAACTCCTGGGTCATGGGGGGAGGGGGGTGGGAGGGGGAGGCAGAAGAGGGTTAAAGGCATACATGTATGCTGCACCTCATCTGAGGTCTGGTTGTAGATTAACTCTTGGGTCATTGAGTGGGGAGAAGGAAAGGTTTACTCTGGTACATGTTAAAGTTAGAAATTGAGGAATAGGGTAACATTATATAAATGTCTGTAGGATACACTTGAAAGGAAAAGTAACATGTCTTGTAAGGGATGGAGTCAACTAAATTTTGCAGTGTTACATGTATCATGATTTTGTATTTTAAAATCGTCTTTTTGATAATTAAGTACATTAATTGTGATTATTAAGGTTTATATGGGAATTTTTGCTTGAGTAGAAAAGTCGTAATCAGAGTTGTAAACTAGGAATGATATTTATTCGCATTTATCTTTTTGAGGAGACAAGTCTGCCTTTAACACTTGTACATAGTGTATTGTTTAACTTAAAAAGATCAAAGTAAAGCCCAGTGGTGTTTTGATGTACATGTAGTGCTGTTAAGTGTGTAAATGTAGCTCTATACATGTAACTGTACAATGGTTGATCTGTGCTGACTTTGCACTTCTTTCACCTGAGATGTGGGTTTATCGGATGGTTTCATAATCAATGGATTTGAACGTTGGAGGGGGAACTACTCATATTGGTAGTATGGGGTGCTAATATTTTTATTTATATTGTTTTGTTTTTTTTGAGAAATAGGAACTCTTTTAAGAATTATGCTTTTCATGACCATGCATATGTCCTGACACTTGACAGCATTGCTGACATGTTTGTTTAGATGTGTTGATTGCTATACATGTACATATAATGATAACTGATTCAGACCTTGGCATTGTGCAATATAATAAGCCATGTTCCTGTTGTGTTGCTTTCCCTTTGCACAATGGAGAGAGAGGATGTGCTGTTTATATTCCACACTGTCTAGTATCCTGATTATTAATTTCTAGGTTCTTTTGTTCATGTTTCTTTCACTTCTATGCCCACTAGTTATAACTATTGGTTAGATGGTTGATTATGTGTGTAGCTGACTCCAGTATTATCTTGTAGCGATTCCTCATATAATGGCGTTCATAATAAGAAACCGTAAGTACTCTCCACTCCTCTTCATTCATCTCCCTTGTTTTTCTTCACTAATATACATCTACATGTTTACCAATTCACAAACATCAAAAAATGCAGAATCCGGAGATTCATCTCTAACGCTTGTAGTGTGCAGTGCTCATCAGAAAAATTTCCTTGAAAATTTATCACAGAAAAAAGTTCTTTTTCTCCCCTTTTGAATAGAATTTGTTGAAAGAAATTGTAATTTTTTTTCTCGGATTATTTAATTTTAAATTTAAATTTAACTGTACTTTCATTGAATATTGGGTTTTTGCATGCTATGTTTCAGCATGCTATTGCTTTAAATATATTGGTTTATTACTTTTGCTGTATAATGAAAAGTGTAAACATTTGAAAGAGTTAAGTGCAGCAGTAATGAGGGGGTTTTCACTCCTTATTCATATGACAATTACTGGATGATGGGGCTCTTAATGGTTGCAATAACATGATGTCTCTACTAAACAGTATTGATTGACGATGATATATGTGAAAAAATAACACTCAAATTGACTCTTTTATTTCCTGGAAATAGATTTGGTTTCATCTTTGTATATTTTTGGAAGGGAAATATAATGCTCTAGGCCACAGAACTGCTATTTTTTGTCACATGTTTAGAACAAACACTCTGTGTACCTCTATCCATTAATACACCTTTTCATTGTAATTGCTTCCTCTCACTGTTACATTTATTTGCAATATATGATCAGAATTCTGCTATGAATTGATACAAGTTTGAGCTTTAAAAGGTTGTCTTAAGTTTTTATTGCTACAAATCTCTTTTCATATAAAGTAAGTCTGTATTAATTCAAAAGGTGATTGTCTTAAGTTTTTATTGCTAGAAATCCCTTTTCATATTAAGAAGTCTGTATTAATTCAAAAGGTGATTTGATTTGAACCTATTTTGTTGTTGTAAATACAGCTGTATTGGGCAGCAAGCATTGCCCATGTAAGCTGAAGACATAATCCAAAGATTATTGAACTAATGATGATCCTTTTTTTATCATAAAAAAAAGAACTTTTATAATTTTGCTAAGTAAGTGATGATATCATTGGTTATATGTGAGTGATGAATATTCATAAATCCTAGAAAACATTGATGAATTGGTCTATATATGGTCAGTAAGTACATGGAATACAAGACCAGAAGTCTGTCTGAGTCTGATTGAGGTGACCTAACCATCTTCTGTAAAAGTGGTTATTTACGTGTGGGGGAAATTTACTCTAAACTGAAAGCTGAAAACTGCATAAAATACCCTTGTGCATATATGGTAAAAAAATCAAAACTTAGAGACTGGTTAATCTCCATATTTAATACCCAGGCATATTGTGTGACCCTAGAAAATGTGTACTTAACCACAAGCGTATAAATAACCACTTTTACAATATTAATAGTATTTGACCTTTCAGTTTTAGAAATATGACCAATTTTAACAAAATAGCTGCATGTACAATCACGGCTTGATTCATGGGAAAGCCCAACTCTCAAAAAGTCATTTTATTAGTCATTGTAACTGAGAAATCAATTACAAATTGTGTGCATGATCATAAAATATACATGAGTCTGGTCTTTAGTTTGACAAAATATTTGCTTCATTGTCGATACTGTTTTCTAACACATGATAGCTGGATTTGTTATGGATAGAATATTAATTTTTCCGAGAAAGGAAAAGGATCAATTAATGAAGTTTACCTGCAACTGTTGAAAAAATAATTTATTATGTTGTACCCTGTTAGAGTCATTAAACAGGAACCATTTAATTTCCATATGCAGCCAAATATCCACACATGCGGTGCTGTTAATGGATGTTTTTGTAATAAATAAAGAAATATTCAGGTAGGGAAAGGCTCTGAACTTTACTTTGAGAATAAATCAAATGGTTTTGGATTGGCAGGCATGAATTTCCATCCATGATTTAGCAGAATACATGATTTATACATGTAGTTGTAAGATATTTTCAGTGTAAATGGTGTGTTTAATATGTATTCTAATAATTAAGGTGTATTATATCGTAACATGGAAGTGATGTTTATTAATGAAATATCAGAGAGTATTTCATATTACCAGATGCTGTGCAATTTTTACTAATATTCAGCTTTGATATTGCTTTATTAATCATCTGGGAATTGTGCAAGCGGCAAAAGGGACTATAGTTTCATTAAGCATACCACTTAAAAGTAGAAATTCATTTAAAAAATATGAAAGCATTCAGATTCTTAATTGGAGAAATTTGAAACTTTAAACTCAAATTGCAGGCTTGATTTAATATCTATCATTATGTAACAATTTTACCAGCTAGGGATTCTTGCAGAAAAATGTTTCATATTGAGATGTGTTTTTCAGGGACAAGAAAAATATACGACGCATGCACACAGCAGTGCGACTGAATGAGGTCATCATTGAGAAGTCCCACGAGGCCCAGCTTGTGATTCTGAATTTACCGGCCCCACCCAAAACAGAAGCAGGGGAACTGAACTGTATCCTACGTGAAAATCTTTAATTCTTACCCAGGAGTGGCTGGGATGGGTTGACAAATATGGCTTTTTGTTATAATTGGATAGATGAATAAATTTGTCTAATGACTGTGAAGAGATGCTTCAATTCCTGCTTATCTCAAAAAATTGATTTCTAAACCCCCATGCTAAGATTAATGGCCCCAGGGATTAAATATTAAATGAAACTTATTGCTTGTGTTAGAAATCGTTCGGTAAACAGGGTCCTGCATGACATATTTTTCATCAGAGCTGTTTTTAATGTTTAATTATGGTGATTTGACAGATCATTACATTTTAAAGGCACACATGAGTTTGAAATTTCAGCCATCTAGGATGATCGAGGAAAACCCCAAAATATAGAGAATCAGATATAAAATAAAATAAAAATCATTACCGGTAGATAATTAGATAAGGGGAACAACAGGGTTTTTTTTTTTTTAGCACTAAAGCACTTTGAAATATATTTCTATGATTTTATTTTCATTTCTTAAAAACACAGATATGATATATGTTTGCAGCTACATGTATTGAAATCATATTAATTTAACGCATTGAATTTAAAAAAAAACAAGTTGAACCTTAACTGTGAAAGTTATGGAGTACTTGGAGGTGTTGACTGAGGGCTTAGACCGAGTTCTGATGGTTCGAGGATGTGGAAATGAAGTCATCACAATCTATTCATAGAACTGTAGTAAGGAGCCACACAGTGATGTCATATCCAGCCCTGGATAAAACAAACGGAGAACTTGCAAGTCAAACATGATATTTTGCATGTTGCAATGAGACAATGGGAATTTTTTCATTGTGTGTTTTAGACTTTATTGATATCAATGCAGGTTCATATATGTGTATGTATTTTTTTTGCATATTTATGCCATTGGATATATTTATATGGTTTTTTTTTAAGAAAGCACATATGTTGCAATTTTCTTGAACCATAGATACAAAATACCTATGGTAGTTAGTTAATAAAAAAAATGTTAAAAATCAAAAAGTGTAGATGACATACATCTAGATTTGTAAAACAAAAAAAAATTTAGTATCATTAATTTTTTCATTCTTTTTAAAGATTTTATTTGCAATGAATATGTGACAAAGAAAGAAGGGCCAAAGATCATTTTGTAAAACAAAAACGATCAATAACTGTAGACATATCAGTTGATCTGATTGATTATATATTTCATATTTTTTTAGTAAACTGTATATAACTTTACTTTTTAAAAGATATTTTTTGAATTTTGTAAAGCTAAGGCCAGCATTTTTTGAAATTTCGATTTACAAACCCGCCGACCCTATTTTTTTAAAAATTCAAATAAAAATAAAAGGACCAGAACTAGCTATTAATTTTATTTTTTCCTCCGACCCGAAATTTTCTTTCTGGTAAAAATAAAAATAATGTTGATGCAATCACGTACGTGTAGTCTGAATTATTGTTTTTCATGCATTGATTAAAAAGACCAAGTTCTTTCCGATCAAGTCACAGGCACTAGAAGTCACAAAAAAACACCATTGGGCCTACTCCTGTTTGCTTTCGTCCAACCCTACAATTTACGACCCTATTAAGTTTTGTGATCGGCAACTTAGCCAGAATTTCCTCAAGAAAGAGAAGTTGAAGTCTTTTTCTATCACAATTCCGTAAATTAAAAAAAAAACCTCATTGGCGCAAGAAAATGATAAGTTACTTATTTAAAAAAACATTTTTTGCAAAATAAATTCTAAAATAATCATAATTTAACCGTTTGGAAATAGATCCTCTACATAACGGTTGTAAGTGGGTCATAGGGTTGGACTAATAACCCTAAACAGACTGAACACAGGAGCCTTATGACTGAAGGAAAGAGAATGATTTTATTTGTCATTAAGCTAACAAAATAACGAAACATTTCCTTTATTAAAGGTATAATTACATAAATAAATAAAATTTTAAAAATTAGTTCGTCTTTTTTAAATAAAAAAAACTTGTTTGATTTTTTACTGACATTTATGGACATGCTTCTAATCCAATTTATTTTCAGTAACAATATTTTATATTTTGAATTTGTGAATAGCATTGTTAACTTAATCAGATGAATGATTTCTCAAACTTCTTCCTATTTTTCTGCAAGGAAGAAGTGAAAACTCCCTTAATTTTTTTGGTCTTAATGTATAGGTACAGTATGTACTTGTATATATATACATGTAATTATATAAAAAAAAAAAAAAAACTTCGTTTTTATACATGCATATACAATATATTAACTCAAATTTTTAGTGCCCATGGATAAAATATGTTATGATAAGAACATCATCAACAACCAAAATTACTTATATATTTAAAAAATGGCGGCTCCTGGACATGTGTTCTTATTTTAAAAATAAAAAAAATATTGTTGAAAAATTGTTTTATTTTTATTTTTTTTCTCGACGGACAAATTTTTCAATTTTATTTTTATTTTTTTTCCCTCCTCCTACCCAAATAATTTGAAAAATATTTCGTAAATCTAAAAATTAAAAAATGCTGGCCTAACTATAGAGAACATGATTTTTCTGAAGAGAAAAAAAAGTTCACAGTTTTGACATTTTGCATATTTTTTGGGCAAGTAGATTGTAATGTATGAATATTTATGTATTTTCTTTTTTAACAACCCTGTATAAGTAAGGTAATACCCACTGAATTGATTAATGATTAATAGGAAAATGATAATAAAATTTTGAATAAGTGATAGTTTTCATAATACACTCCTGCTTTGTCAACTAAAATTGATATAATATTCACTGATGAGCATATATTGTCTTGAATGTATTAATCATTGTCTTGTTTTTCACTTAAAAATCAATATGTTTATCTGCTAACCATATCATGGGTTTATTTGCAAGTTTTGAATTATTAAAAGCACATAATCAATATTTTACTTGACAATTCAGCTAAACAATTATGACAAAAGATAGATATAATATATTTTTACATGTAGCTTTAAATATATAAGATTTATTACATGTAAATAATAATATATTGCATGAGGATACACTATGGCTCAGGTTATATCAACCCTTAAGCTTGGTTTGATTATTTTGTTGATTAAGTATTACTTTACATATGACTTTGTGGCCAATTTATTAGTAGGTAATAAGACATGCTATGTTTACATGACTTTCATTATTTTATTTGTTGGTCTGTCTCATGTATAGGTATTATTTTACATTTTAACCAGGTTGTAACTAATTTTATATACATGCACATAGCAGTTCTTACCAAATAAGTGGATGCCATGATTTGTAATTAAAAGTTCCTTGAACTTTTATGGAGAAAACTAAATTTCATGTGTTTCTAGTCAATCTAACCTTCTACTTTGAATTTCTAAATATGCATATTTCAAAATCTTGGTGCTAGATTAATTAGAGACAAATTGACAGGACAATGTAGCAGAAGAGAATTTATTTGTGTGCCCATAGTACACCTTTGGTGCTCTGTCACAGTCAATCTGTGATTCCAAACCCTGAGTGACAAATATTTTAAAACAAATGTTTATTGGAAAGACTTCACTTTACATCTTTACGTGTATCTCTATCTACAGGTAGATAACAGATATTACAAATATTACATTGATAATTGATATTACATGTAATTTATTCATGTATTATAATTATATAAAGTCAAAGAACCTTTTTTTTTTTTTTTTTTTTTTTTTTTTTTTATAGGTATAAATGACATTTTACCAACAAAACTAGACCAATTCATTCATCAATCATGCATGATTAAGTAAAATGTACTCATTAGATATTCTTTCACTTAAATTCACAACTTAAAATCAAACATTGCAGAATTTATCTGACAATCTTTAAAAATGTGTATCGTCTTATAAATATTAGCAATCAGGCAGTGTTATTGAGTCTTTTAATTTTTTTTGTATTGGAGGGATTGGGGCACTGTCAAATCAATTCCCCAATGTCAATACTTAGTTTTTCTGCTTTTTTCTGGGTTATGATTATATATACATCATTTTAAAGGCATTTATATTTAAGAACACTGGATGGTCAACAAAATATCAACTGGACTCATGTGGAAATTAATAGGACTTTTTTTGGCTTAAACAAGTAATGCAAGGCCTAAATGTTCACATAAACTTTGATTTTATTTGACTATTGCTTATATTCTTTTTTCACAGTATTGATTAATCAAAAATATAGCCATCCAGCCCCTTTTTTAAAACATTTATAATGTGACAATCTGTTTTCAATCTAAAGCACAATGGTGTGTTCCATTGGCTTTATTCACATACAGAAAATTGAAGATAGATTTTGATTCAATATGGCTTGAGGGGGGGGGGGGGGTCATACACGTTAGAGATTTATTTTTAAAAATTGTGTTTGAAAATCAGATTTTTCATGCACAAGTCAGAAATAGTGGTACAGTAATTGTTTTATACAGCAGTATTTAAACCTTGAAAAATTAATTTCAACTCAGTTTTCTCTTTTATATATAATTATATGCAGATGCAGTTTTATTTTTCTGTTAGGCAAGTTTAGGATGAGATGTATGATTGTAAATTGTAGTTGACTCTTAATTTCACTGCAAGAAAAAAAAAATTGATTTGTTTAATTTATGTACCGTACTCAGTTTTTGTCATCTTAAACACCAAAGTTCACCTCCTATAGGTTTTGTCTTTTCATTGTATCATGTGATTGTGACAATATTTAGAATATCAGTTATATTAAATATCAGCCATGTGAACAGAATAGTTGTGTCTTGAAGTGCTTTTATTTTTTTATTTTACAACATATTGTTAAAAATATTACCCATGACATATAGTTGAAGCTAGGGTACATAAAACCCTTTGTATGTGAAAGGACTGTTTTATTATTATTATTTTTTTGCAGTCATGTTTTTTTTTTTCATAAGTCAATGATGCGATCATAGAAAAAAAAACACCATTTCAGCACCTTTCAATGTACTTTAGTTTACTTTGGTTTCTATGTTATAGCGAGTGACTTTTCGTTGTTAGAGATGACACATCAGACATGTTTTATCACTCTCTGCTTCCTGCTAAATCTTAGATCACTGCACAGAAACCAGATAAAAGAGAAAGATTTATGCTGTGCCCTAGTCTGTTCAGTGATCATATGTGCCAGATATTGGTCACAGAACGGTGGATTTTTGTTGTTCTTTTATGAGGTTTCTGTGAAAACTCTTTTTGTTCGTAGAACAGACTTTATTTTTCTCACAGAAAATGTCTGATTGTGGTAATCTGGGTAAGAAAAGGTGATGAACACTTTACCACTGTTCTAATTCACATATTTCTCAACACTTTGCAAAGATTGCAAGTTAAAACACAAGCACATACTTGTGTATCTTTCTTTTTGAATAAAAAATAACAACCTTCCAAATGAACTTGTATAATTATAATTCTATGTAAGCTTTGTTTAATTGTACATGTAAAAGAGAATGGGGATTCAAAAATCAGCTATTTTTTGTTATCTCCAGTAAGACTTGATAATATAGTCACTACAGTAGAACGATGAATCTGTCCGCCATATACATGTGTATTATGGTCTCATTTATTTATAAAGTCATGTGATGTTCAATTGTGATTAAATCATATGTTAATCTATGACAATAATTCAAAAAAATATTAAAAGCAATATTGGTTTGAAACATGCGTGATAGAAGTTGATTGTTGAAGTGCAATTTTGATTTTCTGTGATTGTTTTACGTATTTTATCAGACCAATGAATGTAGTGGAGCCACAACTTTGAGATGAAAAGTAGCTGTGTGACTAAAAGCCATCAATAAAATTCATCTGCTTTAATTTTGTGAGTTTTTTTTTTTCTAGTTACAAGCACCAGGTCATTGCAGTATCCCTAACAAATCTATTGGTTAGTCTGCACGGTGTACGAAGAGTAAAATGTCATGGACAGAATATGAATTCTGAATGATACGGTAGATCGAAGGACTTTTATAAGAAGTCACAAAGTCGCCTTGAAGCCTTAATTCTTATGAAATGTAGCATCTATTTGTTGCAAGTGATCAAGTCTTGCGATGTGAAATGCCCGGAAGCTGACACCCGGCTGCATTTGAAAAACTTACTACAACATGTAGCTGAGAGCGTTTCAAAGCGACTGAAGTCAAAAGTCAGTGAAAATGACCAAACTTTTCAATTTTTGTTCAAAAATCATTAGAACCAGTTGATATTATTTTACCACAGGTGAAAAAGGAACTGAGTTAAAGATTCAAATGAAGGACATAGACAATGCACTTTCCCCATTATTCTAATATGGATTTCTCTTTTAAATAAATGTACTTTTTGATATTGGAAAATGAGACAATGACTGAAACATTACACTATTTTTTGAAATTTCTATTTTTTAAAGTTTACTCGTTCGTTTCTTTACAGAGCTACAATTAACTACACACGTAGGTACATGTACATATATTTATTTATTTAACCCACGGCTTGACTCTTGACTTTGAAAAGTCAACCCCTTAATAAAGTAGTTCATCAAATTCAATAAATTGCGTTTTGTTTTTTGTGTTTCTATAGCAAGATTACATCCACATCAACGCTTAACAATGATTCACATCACGAACCAAACAAATTGAATTATTGATTTAGTGTCAATGTCGCCAAACTAAATGAAGAGAAATTCGTTACCAAATTGACGATGTTTAAATATTATTGCGCCTGCTTTGTTTTCTTTGTTGCAGAAAATGAGCAATGTTTTATTAATCGCCAGTCAGTTTATTGTCTGCTGGTATCAAGCGATCCGATTGGTCCAGAGTGAGAACAAAATGTAGACGATGAAATAATCGGTCCCAGTGTAGGCTGACTGCCGTTCTGCAATAAATTGCGTTGCGGACATTTTGTGAAATTCTTTTCAAACTTCGTAGGTTTTGTAATGGAAAGAGACGAGGAAAAACTATGCAGATCTTGCAGAAAACAAGCAAGGTTTCTCTGTCAAGACTGCGATTACTATTTGTGTCGACTTTGTAAAATCAGACACCTGAAATACCGATCTGCTGACGAACACTCTATAGTTCAACTAAAGGGGCATCGAGATGAAACAATAGACGAAAGATGTCAGGTGCATAAGGGAAAATTTATGGAACTATTTTGCAAAAAATGTTTACTACCAGTGTGTTCCACTTGTGTGACGGAGAATCACAACGGACACATTTTTGGAAGCTTTTCCGACATTTATGTTACGGCTGTGGAGTTTATAAAAGAAAAAATATCCAAAATAAGGAAAGAACTCTTGCCAAAGTGTGCGGCAACGCTACAAGAACTACAGAAAAAAGAGCGTACGGTTGAAACACAGATACAGAGACTGAACGAGACAGTCAACGAGTATGAAAACAGTCTTAATGATAACCCAACAGAGCTGATTTCATTTTACAGAGCTTGTACAGCAGACGATGAGAACATATCACTGCCTGATATCCAAACTCCAAAAGAAAAGATGAAGCTTCAAAAACTGTACAGAACAAGCCATCTTGACCAATATATCCGCTTTACAAATGCAGTCCAAAACAGACCGCCAAACTCGACCTACTCGAGTCCTAGACCAGGGCGCTTGGACGATAGTACGGTGGTTAACAATGAGATAACAGTTCCAGTTGTCAAAAGTGCCCACCACATATCCTGCACGGAAGATGGTCACGTCTGGGTGAGCGACAATCTGGGCACTCTGGTTCTGATGGACATCCGAGGAAATAGTTTGAAGAAACTAACGACCAGTGGAGGGGACGAGGGCTTCCATTCCGTGACGACCAAAGGCGAGCTGATCTACTCCGACAAAGCTAACAAATGTGTGAGAAAAGTCACAACCAACAATGAAGTCCAAACAGTCTTGAAGACGGGTTTCTGGAAACCAACATGTGTTTTTTCGTCACCCAAAAACATGGACATATTTGTTGGAGTGGTCTCCGACCAAAACGCAAAAATTGGACGCTTTGACAGAAAAGGCAATCCTCTCTTCGACATCCATACGGACAGCAGGGGTGAAGCGTTGCTGAAGTACCCACTCTACTTGACCGAAAACAAAAACTCCGACATCTGCATTTCCGACGTCAACAAGCACGCTGTCGTTGTTTTGGATAAGATGGGCCAACACCGCTTTTCCTACAAAGGGGGTGACAACGGAGGTTTCTGGCCCCATGGAATAAGCACTGATGACCAGGGCCACATTCTGATCTGCAATTCGTACTATTCCAATCCCTCCGTACAGATGATTGACGAAAATGGAGTCTTCCTGTACGTCATTCTTGCTCAGAAGCATGGATTGAGAAAACCCCGGGGTCTGTGCGTGGACAATCAGCAGCGTTTGTGGGTGGGGCAGTGGCACGAGAATAAGGTCTGCGTGTACAAGATAACGGTTTAAGATCAGCGTCCAATTGACAAACATTGAAATATTGAAGAATGTGGTGTAATGATTCAGTCATATGCTTACTATTACAAAGGAGATGTTTAAAGTTAAAAACTAAACTCGTTTTTTACCGGCCCCCTTCATTGTAAAGATCAGTTTGTAATAAGAACGAATCATTGCGAGGGAGGAAAAGGGGGTTATAAGGAAAAAGTTCAACTTCCGAATGCATAGGACAAAAAAAAAAACAACAAAAAACAAACAAACAAACAAAAAACCATGCATGGATGTTTCCAAACCTTGCGTCAGATAAACGTACACGGGTTTGTGTGTGTTGTTTTTCAAAACAGGAAACTGGCTATTGGAATTGATTTAACCTGAGTTCTAGAGTCATCTACTACGCAGTAACTCATTGTGATAAACTTCATCTTGCCATTTTAGTGATCAAATTATTTTTCACAAGTAGCAAACGATCGTTTCTACTTAAAAAAAAATAACGGCAAATATACAGTTTGTTATTCACTTCCATGTTTTTCCCGTGTGTATCAATGTTCAATTATCTGTGATAAACATATTTAGAAAGTGTTTAATACAATCAATAGTGATTTCATTGTTATATAATGAAAGAAATTTTATACAGTTGTTTGTATGGTATTAAATAAACTCAACCGAATACCTGTTGTTTCATTCTGTGAATATATTTAATTACGGCCAAAATAACTATTCTTTTTAAAATATTTATAACAAGTTAATTTAGCCGTGAAAATATTTTTTTCAAAGTGCGTTAAATGTGTGACCAAGTCAACGCAGTTTGAAAAATCAAAACTCTCTGCAAATATGCACAACTATACCTTAAAGTTTGCCTTTTAAACTACAAAGGATATTAAAAAAACAAACTACAAAGGTTTATGAGATTATATGCAGTGGTTTAGGACAATTTCGCTGATAATCTGTTTTAGTACTATTTTTAATAATATGAGTCAGTAAAGTTTAAAGGGGACAGAATTCCTGGAAAAGTTAAGATTCAAATTTTATTCAACATAGAAGTGGCATTGACAGCTTCTTTATCAGTGGTACATCTATATTCAATAAAGGCAAAACTTATTAGTTCAAACGGTGAAAATTCTTGGAAAATAATGAAATCGGAATGTCCTGAACATAATTATGCATGTAAACACAGAATATCCTAATTATTTTCAAAATTTCAAGAAAATTCTCTTTAGAAGTTTCTGTATATGCTTATCTACATATGCTGTCTTTACTAACTACAATGTTTAAGAAAATTCTGTGCAGCGGTTAAAGAAGAGTTACGCTGAAAAATTGTTCAGTATCAACTGACACCACTTATAAAAAGCGATTTTACAAGAAAACGTTCGAAATATTTTCCTATTTATTCTTAAACAATTATTTTGCATTCTAAATGATTTGTTATTGCATACATGTAGCTTTATTGTCTTCTTCTTTTTTTTTTCTTTTTTTTTTTTTTTATCTTTTTTTTATTATTAGAATGACGTCACAAATATAATAAAGAAGAAGACATCAAAGAGGTATTACAAGAAGTTTTCACCTACGTAGCTGATATAACGCAATATTTCAATATTTTATCCAACTTGTATGATTGATGTAAGGTCATAAAATGCTGGTTTGTTTGTTGTATCATAAATTATGCATCATATTGTATCATATATAACGGTTGAGATTATTGCCGACAAGCCGATAAACGTTATATCCGTATGAAACAATAAATAGAAAACCTTTAATTGTATATTATTTGGTATCAAGCTAAACGTTGTCACGCGTGTCACCTTCAGATAACATACATGTATTAGCTACAGTTTCTTGAAGGGCGAGTCAGCGAACCATCAGACTCTAGTTGAACATACAAGTATAACTGAAAAACTTAGTTTTACATAATAAATGAAATGCATGCTAGAAAACAGAAGATGAGGATGAAAAGTACCATATTAAATTGAAGGTAAACATTTACACGTTCAACCATGGGGCATTTCTTTCATCGCTCGCCAAATGGTAACTGCACGGGCAACGAGAACAGATAACCAACGATTGCGTCAAGTTAGTGAATTAGCAATCACATATGACTTTGTACACATGTATGTACAAACTACATGCTTCCATTTGAAATATTTCAATCGACACAGATAATGATGAAATATCAATGATAAAAATAATGAACCAAATCATTTTTTTAATCATTTTGTCCTTTTTTTTGCGATTTCAAGTACACGTTGCACTTTATAAATAGAACAAAGACATTCTAATAACTTCTTAACTTAAGCGTGAAATACTCTCACAGGACTTCAAATAAAAAAAATAAGATGGTTGAAGTTGGTGCAATCACTTTTTCATCAATGCGATGCGCTAAAAGTACTTACACGAACTGATCATAGGATATTCTAGTTATATCTCCGGATGGATGAACTATCTGAAACGGCTTTGGTATTTACAAAGTGATTAATTTTTCATCGCACATTGGAAACTTTTCCCGGAACAGTATCACATATCTTTTGACGTTCATCAAATGTTTATAATTTCTGATTTAGTCCCATGTTTTCCTGGTTTAATGATACGCTTTTAGATCATTTTTCAATAATGAATTGCAAATTACGGACTAGGTATACGTTTACTGACAATTCAGAGTACTACAATTGGTAGTCATAGCATGCCATTGGTAACACAATTATTTATGAGCAAACCCCAAGCTACTACTGTGTATGTGCGTATCAAGTCTCACCAAATGCAATTTTGAGATATCTTGTGAAAATTGTCTCCTTATTGATGATTAACATAACCTCTTTTTTCATGATACGACATAACAACAAGTGAAAAGCTGTCAATGGGACAGCAAACCGGGTTTTCATTTATGTGAACTGTATCCATAATCCATGTCAACCCGTATCCAGTGAAATGGAGTACCCTATATGCAATATTTTGCCAAAAATGACTAAGTTCAAAAGCTGGTTTTTTTTTCATAAATTATTGGAAATCAAAATCCTAGCAATATGCATACATCTAATATGAGTACAACTGATTTGCAAAAGAACAACTTATCTTGAAAACTGTAGGAGGAGTTATCCGTACAATGAGGGTACCTTATATGCAATATTTTGCCAAAAAATGACTAAGTTCAAAAGCTACTATTTTTTCATAAATTATCGGAAATCAAAATCCTAGCAATATGCATACCTCTGATATATGTACAATTGATCTGCAAATGAAAAACTTCCTATGTTGAAAACTGTAGGAGGAGTTATCCGTACAATGAGGGTACCCTTTTGGCAGCCGCCCGCCCGCCATTTTCACCATTTTAATAACCGGATTTTTCCGTTGGAAAACCCGGTTAATAATAAAAGGACAGAAGAGATCATTTTAAACTTGAATAAATGACACAGTACTCAACAAATCAAATAAATCCATGAGTACTTCTCTAAGACTGATTTCTAACATTAAATACAATAAAGGTTGCCTGTGGAACCTCCTAAAATTATAAAGATGTTTTTATAGCATTCAACAACAGTGAAAATTCGTCAACCATTGTAGTCTTGGTAAGTCCACGGTTTTAAATTGTTGTAATTCTCTTACATGCTTATTATGATACAAGCTGGCATCATTATCTATTTTTTAACTTCAATTACATCGTCCCATTGAACTTGATTTTTTTAAACCGATTAATTTACAGCCATTGTAGGAAGAAAATAATAGGAAGTGTTTCTTATATTTCTGCAAGGCAGGGCTTTTTGACGGGATTACTGCAGGTCTTAAATCTCCAAACCTTTAAAAAATGTATACAATTGTTTTACTTTTAAAGTATACTCACAAGAAGAAATACCACAAAAGTCTAAATTTGAAGACTTTATTTTTACCCTACAAAATCTCTAGAATCCAGGAACTTCCGGGGGATTCACCCCTGAACCCCAACCAGGGCTTTGCCCTGGACCCACTAGGGGCCTCACGGTGGCCCCCAGACCCCCTTTATAAAACATGTGCCCCCTCTTAATTCAAATCCTGGATCCGCCGAATACATTTTTATCATTCCTGAATTTTGTGAAGTGGATACTGCATATATAAATCACTGATTGCAAACATTTATTATGCAGGTTCCAAATTATAGTTCGTTTTGACAGAACTTAGTAAAAGTTTTCTATAGTTAAAATGTTTCCAAAAATAACGTGTTAGTTTCATGTTTTGGCATAGAAGTTATTTACAGTACTGTTTAAGTTATTGTATGGAAGTAAACCCCACCTACTCGAAGTTAGTGTATGTTGTAATTAGGTTTAAGTTTTTCTGTCCGATTTAAGGAATTGGTAGTATCAAAGAAAAAATGACGTCATGACACAAAATAACTTCCTAGCATTCATAAAATTTAAAAAAATTCAAGCATTTCTTAAGAAATCAAGATTCTTTTTTCATCTAATTAATGTGGAAAGTACTACATGTAATACCAAGGCATCTAACGTCGTTAAACGCATGGTATAAAACGTACAAGGTTTTGTGTGTAAATATCGAAGTCTTGGAAGGGGGAAAATATGCATGCAAATTGATAAATTCAATTCAGTTTTCATGGAATATTTACTTCTTGCATTTTCAGATTGCACGAACCATAACTCTGAAGACACCGACATGCACGTAATGTTAATGCACTGGCGTATTTCATGACCTTCAACAACAATTCCTGTGTTTTTGAGAATTAAAGCTTTTAAACTTTATTGTTTTTAATTTTATTTTCAAAAATTGATTATTATGGTTTTGTTTTTTTATTTTATCAAAATCAATTTATACGCAGTTTATCATTTCATGACGTTACTTTGCAAAAATTGACGTTTGTCTTACATTTTCCATTCAAAACTGCCATATTTTTATTTTTAAAAAGTTTAGTCTACACTGTCTACGGTAAAATATGGCAATTTTTTTTTAAAGTTAAGGCTATTTTTTATGGTTCGTGGCTTTTGCTCTTTGTTTTTCTTTTTTATGAAAATAGAATATTTGGTTATATCTTATAATAAATGTTATAACAATATTTGCAGGCCTTTTTCAAAAACTAAAATTATGGCTATGGTCTGGACCTCATCGCTTTAAACTTGTCTTAAAGGGACATGGTCACGATTTTGGTCAAAAATTATTTTTCCGATTTTATTGTTCACAATGCTTTAGTAAGGCATTTTTAATAGGCAACCACAATTTGAATGTCATTCGTTGAGTATAAGCAAGTTACAGAGCTTGCAATTCTTTGTTATGTAAACGACATAACAAAGTAATGCATGTTTGTTTACATGACAAAGAATTGTGAGCTCTGTGTCTTGCTTATAACTTTACAACTGACTCTCAAATTTCATTTGATCATCAGAAATGCTTTTCTAAAGCATTGTAAATAATGAAAACATGACCCTTTAATAACGGCTAACAACTCCATATACGACTTTTAAAAAAATATTTTATAGTGTAATCCATTTAAAAAGTGCAATTAGATTTATATTCATGATTTTATTGTAATAATTTTCTATTTAAATGTATTCACCATTTGGGTTTATTTGGGTCGCCATTTGGGTTCATTTAGGTCCATTTGGGTAAACACAACATAAGCGTCGATTTTTAACAGTTCTTCAGACATAACACTCTGTCTCTTTGAAATCACATATATAGTCCAAAATGTGTAAATCACTAATTGAATTAAAGTATCTTTGTTGGGAAAATATTATATAAACACATTACAAAACAGATGTTGATAAAAAGTAAAGTCTAAAATAAAGTTATTAATAAACAGTGGTCAATGATGATAATAGTATGCCAAAAAGACAAAGGTCAACAGTTGGTATTTTTTAAAATATCAAAAATTTAAGTATTATGTAGATCTTTGATATATGTACAATCGATCTTCTTCACAAAAACTTTTTATCTTGAAACATGTAGAAGGTACAAAAATGTTCACCATTTCAATAATTGGAAACCCAGTTAAAAATGTAGATTGAGAAGAGAGTTATCCTGAACTAGTAATAGCACACTCCCATTCTGATTTTACTAGTCAGTTGATACTTCATATGCTGATACTTCTTTACACGCTGATACGTCTTCGTTATATGATGGTACTTTACTCTGCAGCGGTTCTTAAATAAGGGAATTAGTCGCCTCAGGATCGAAATACATTTTTATTCATATGAGAAAAATCAAAATATATATTATAACGTCAGGGATAATTCCATTGGCTCAGGTATTCGGGGTCAGAAAATGGGCTGCAAGAAATTGTAAGTATTGTGTTTTTGTTCTATAGTTCTGATCACGCCTTCGTTAAGAACTCTGTGAATGATTTGGGTAATTCAACCAATTTAATCAAACGTAATTTGGGACAGTCGGGAAATGGCCAATGTCTTGAAATGGCCAAAAACCTACCTCAGTTGCGGAACGTAGAAGTAAAGATGTCCTGTCAATGTTGAGTAGTTTGTTTTTAATGAAAATATCAAGGAACAGAAATATTCTGAAGAGAAGCAAAATATACCGTTGCGCTGGAAGACAAAGGTAAAGCGGTCATAATCAGGTTTACAGCCGAAACAAACCGTCTACAAAATTGCGCGATATCTTTCACCTCAGATAAAAATGAGTTGATTCATATTTTCAGCCAACAGTTGCGAAAAAGTATTGTATTAAAATGTAACACGTTATCTGTGAGCAAATGCTCAATTCCCAAGCTCTGATTTGAATATGCACAATAAGCAAAGACGTCAATTTACAGGAAGTTGGCATCCGATTGGTACAAACATATATCCAACCACATGGCATGCCTAAACAAATAGTGGATTAAACTTTCAATCATCTGCAATGAATATTTGCTTAGAAATCAATGACGACAATTTGTTAGAAAATTTAGGTTAAAATTAAACAAAGTCATCATTTAACAGAAAGTTGACGTCCGATTGGTACAAAAATATCTTTCAAGCATTTGCAATGAATGTTTGCTGAGAAATCTTTGACGAAAATTTGGTTGAAAATTTAGGCTAAAAATAAACAAAGTCGTCATTTAACAGGAAGTTGATATCCGATTAGTACAAAAATACCCCACGATATGGCACGCACGTATACATGTAGTGTGTTAAATTTTCAAGCATCTGCGATGAATAGTTGTTGAGAAAAATGCGACAGAAATTTTTGTTACCGACAGACGGATGGACAAACAGACACACAAGGGTAAAACAATATACCAGTACCCCCTTCTACTTCGGAGCGGGGGTATAATTATGTTAACTGCTTCGGAATAGTTGCAGATGAAACTACTAGGCATTAATGATGACGGTGCTTTGGGTGTCGGAGAGTCGTTCATTGGATTTGCCGAGGCAAGTTTAACAACTGAAGAGGCTCTGGCTACAACACTCATGGATAAACTGCATATGGGATATAATATGAATTATAAAACAAGCAATGAAAGGCCAGTGTTATGATGGGACTGCTAATATAGCAGGCAAACTTCTTGGATTTCGCACACGTATCCAAGCGGAAATACCGGAAGCCCATTACGTATACTGCTATGCCCATTTCTTGAATTTGGCTGTTGTCAAATCATGTCAGCTTCCTATCATTAGCAATGCAGATGACATAGTGAAAGATACTTCATTTACTTTTATTTATTCTGCAAAAAGGACAGGAAGGTTTAAATGATGCTAGAACAGGCAGATCAATGACAGAAGAGGACCCTGAAGGACAACGAAAAATATATGTGTGAGGCACGATCGTCAAGTAGGGCTAATGCTCTGAATACATTCAAGTCTGCTCATGCTTTAATTATTAACAATAATAAAATAAAGCAAGGTCTCCAACCAAGCAAACAAAGATCGGCAGGAGGGCAGCAACATTCGAACAACGTCCCAGCAGACACCCCTGGGGAGTATTGGTCACGATCATTATTTTATCCATCAGTCGACTATATTGCAAAAGAAGTTGAAGAACGGATTGTTATTCCGTAAGAAAGATTTCTAGATCAATATCTTATTCTTTCAACGCTTGCTTCTCTGACTTAGAGAACAGATCGTTTTTGTCCCATTCCTAGTAAATCTTTGCTTCAATTAGAACAGAATGATCAGATGGAGGTGGAAGTGGCAAACTGTTGACGATAAGCCAAATACACTGACTGATCCCAAAATTCATGCAAAACTAGAGTTGTATCCCTAACATTCACGTAGTTTTGAAAGTTCTTTTACCATGCCAGAAACTTCTACAAAAAGAGAGATCTTTCAGTGCCATTAAAACGAATCAAAACCTACTTTCGATCATCAATGATTGAAGACAGACTAAATGGTTTGTCAATAATGTATTTAACATTGACGAGGCAATCAGATGGTAACCGAAAATGATATCTTTATTCCAATATTAGGTATGTATCGGTTGTACATACTTTAAATGGTATTCAAACAACTCTAGTCCAACTTTCGTCTACTGTCAGTCGTAGTTGCTTTACATAAATCAACTATTTCTTTTGCTATTCAAAAATCACAATCAATGGAGGCTTCTTTAAAATTAGATTTTTTTCACAACCAACAAATAGGAAAGAAAGTCTAAAGTAAATGGTGTTGATACCTTTGCACATGTTACAAGTCATTTCTAGTGACTATGCATTGACAATAATTTGGTGAAGTATCAAAAATTCTATTTGAACACCAGATAATTTTATTTAATTGAGTGCGTGGAAGTCTTAAAGCAATATGAGCTGCAATTTTTATCGTGAATTTTTTTAACGAAAATGTTATTTCTACTAAAATGACAAAAATATCATGGTTTTTAAATTTCTTTTCGCCAAATTTTTGTAAAAAGGGTAGTTAAAGAGCCTTAATTGGAGCGAAATTGAATTATTGTCGTCCTGTACAAAAATTGATTTGCTATATGTTCCTTAGAAGAGATATCTTTCCTCTGATAAAACTCAATGATTTTTTCCAACCTTATTTATCATAAAAGTTTAAGTCACATGCAGACTTAGCATACTAGTACGTTTTTACAGCAAAAAAAATTCTAAAAAATACAGCTCATATTGCTTTAAACATATACAGCAAGCATTCTAAGAGCTTCCAAATAACATTTTTTCTCATCATAATGCCAAATAACAGATATTTTTAAAAACCTTTCATACAATAAAAAAAGCAAACATTGTTGCTAAGAGCACTACAAAAAATACAAACAATCCTCAAAAATACTAAAAACAGTGAACCTGCAGAATCTGCTCACACCTGCAAATGACCTTTTTTTGTTTTTAGTTTAGTAGGATGTATCTTCTTGGTATTTGATTTTGTGTGTATGTTTTATTCTTTTCTGTTCCTGGAATTGATATCCGATTTTATATAAAAAAAAACTTAAAAAAATAAAGAAAACGACAAAACAAAAAAACCATAAAAATTCTAAATTGGCTGCCGCCCCTCAGACCCCCTGCTATCATTTATTTTGACCCTGGCTACGCCACTGTAAAATACCAAGTATACAAACGGTTAAGAGAACAATAGGTCATTTAAAATGGCGTTTTTGTCGGTTGTGTGAGCTGTATTGCACGGATATTTGTGTGTTCTGAAGAAGGATAATATAGAAGATATTGTTTGGAACCAAATCCAAATCATATGAACATAGTGAGCTATTATCCTAATATATACAGAAATGATCCACGTGTTGTTAAAGGGGCATGGTCACGATTTTGGGCAAATTTTTTTTTTTTTTCGATTTTAATGTTTACAATGCTTCAGTAAGGCATTTTTAATAAGCAACCAAAATTTGAGTGTCATTTGATGAGTTATAAGCGAGTTATAGAGCTCACAATTCTTCGCTATGTAAACAAAGCGTTTGTTTACATTTTGAATGTTGAAGTGAAAATTCCAGTTTTATGCCTAAAATAAATGTATTAATCGTTAGGAACTGTTTATTTATGCTTAAAATGAATAATTAGATTAGACAAACCAGCTTGAAAAAGATTTTTTACTGGTATATTGAACCTATGTAAACAAATACAGGGCACCAGCCTTCTTTACATGACGAAGAATTATCGTATCTTGCTTTCATTTGATCATTAGAAATGCATTCCTAAAGCATTGCAATTAATAAAAACAGAAAAATAAAATTTGACCAAAATCGTGACCATGCCCCTTTAAGAAAAGAAATGCTCTTGTGCAAAGTATTCAGAATTGCTACATGCAACATTAAAATTCAATGATGAAAACCTGTCATAAATACAGGTAAAAAAGAAAACATCTGCAATTTTTTTCTCCATTTTTAATATGTATCAATACAAAACACTCTACTAGAAGAACCAATATTTTTGTTGCTAAAATAGGGGAAATTCAAAATATAATATGCAAACAATCAACTTGTTTTTTCACAATATATGGATCATTAAAGATATACATATCCATATTGTTTCATAGGATACGTGTCAGTAAGTCTGTAAATATTCATGGTTTAGTTAATCCAGTTGGAAGTATATCAAATAAAGATCAATATTCGCCAGATGGATTTGGAATTCTGTAAAATGATCTTGGATACTGAAAAAAGTATGTTCTCAAAAAATCAATGGACAGTTTAAATCATATTTCTCTTGCATATTTATTGGTTATAATAACCAATTTCTTTTGTTCCTAAAAATCACAATCAAAGGAGACATCTTTCAGGCTTCAGTTCAGGCTCCAGGGTGGGGCCAAAATGGCCGTATAGTAAAAATGTATTAAATTATAGAAAATGTCCTTCTCTTCTCCCATATATTTGTTAATAACTAAATGCATGGTTATGAGAACCATGAAATCCTCAGCCTAAATTTGGAAATTCATGACCACTGGCCCATTATAGCCATTTAGTGAAAATGAATTAAATATTAGAAAGTCTTCTTCTTTACTCCAACACATGTGGAAGGGGGGGGGCAGTGAATGCATGGTTATGATGTTCACAAACTCGTCTACCTTAAGTATGAAATCCATGGCCCCTGGGTCAGGGGTTCAGGCCATACAGTGTTAATACATACAGTGTATAATGTTTTAAAATCTTTTTCTCTACGCTCACACTTCTGTAAGAAAAACCGACCAGAATTATGTAATCAGGAACTCTTATTCTAAAAATGTAAAACCCATGTATGGGTTTTGACTCTAGGGCGGGGGGGGGGGCAAAATGGATGCACAGTGTAAATGCATATAATGTTTAAAAATTATCCTCTCTACTCCCACACACCTGTAAGGAAAACTGAATCCATAATTTTGTGGACCAGGAAACCTTCTGCCGAAATTATAAATTCAATGTACCCCGAGGTAGGGGTTCTGACGCTAGGGCGGGGACAAAATAGCAACACATTATAACTTTTAAAGATGTTTTTTAAATGCCAACAGGGAGAGTTTCTGCCCCTGGGGAAGGGGATGGGAGGTTGTTTTGAATAAAACATGTATACTAACCACATTGTCTTAGTTTATCTATTGAAACATATACACCTAAAACCTGTCTTAAAAGTTAACAAATGCACTCTATTATGATCTTTAACTTTTTAGCTAGATAGATTATAGGTTTCACAGTCCTCTGTGAAAGATTTCAGGCAGAGAGATGGTCGTCGTAACAATATTATAATTTTTCTAGTCCATAATGAAACTTATTTAAATGCATATATGAGATTTCTCGACAAGCTGTGTACTCTGGTTACCGTTAGGGCCTATTGGCAAAATTAAATTCTAAACCAAAATTGTGTCGAAGTCCCTTTAAAATACAAAAATAAGACCATCTGACATATAATTCCAAAGACTGTCCTTCTCTGGTGACCAACAAGGCATGTATGCCTTCTGTTTATAAATATACCGAAAAAGACAGACTACATGTACATGTTAATAAAGAAAAACATTTTGGACGGGGATTTTGTGGTCTTCCACGCTCTTGTTTTCTTCAGCGGGGAACGTCCGAGATCACTTGACCGATTCATATCTTCTCTCTCTTTGGCCCAGTTTTGTCATGCTTCACACACAGAATGTCTTTTGGTAAAGGGTGTGCAGTGACATTGAACCAATTTTCTAGGTCTAAGGTTGAGGTCATAGCAGAATTAAGTAAAAAAATTCCTTAAGATCATCTATTCCTTCCCCGTGGTCCAATCTGGCTCAAAATTCAACAGATTTTGTCAAAAAGTGTGCAGTGACCTTGTATGAAATTTCTAGTTCAAGGTCATATTAGATTTCTAACCCAATGTTTTAATTCGAGGTCATATCAGATTTCTAACGCAAAGTTTTAAAACATCTTTATACACTCTTCCCTTAGCCATATCTGGCTCATTATTTACATAAACAGAGCTTCTATGTAATATGTGTGCAGTGACAGTGGCCTTAAACAAATTTTTAAAGTCATTCAACGTCAAATGTGAAGCTCATAGCAGATCTCTTTGAAATTCATTTTAGATCATAATTAACCTGCCATTTGCATAATCTTTCTCATATTAAACCAAAAGAATGTTTTAAGTTAGGGGTAAGGACATTTTATTGAATTAAGTTCTATGAGTTTCATTGAATAAAGTTCTATGCCAACTGGAAAATTCTAAGTCATAAGTTTAAGTGAAAGCAAAATCCCCAATAATGCATTTCATCTTACTGTCCATTATTTGAGCGACCCCTTTTGGATGGTCACCATCTCAATGATGTCGGTCACCATCTCAATGATGTCTTTTAATTAAGTAATGTTTCCATTGTGAAATGAAATCTTATACTGTTGTACAAGCCAATCAAGAATTACTACAAGACACATAGTAAATTTCAAAACTTTAAAGCTCATGTTTTTACGTTTACAGCAGTTTGATGGTACAACACCAGATGCATCATGCGTTCAAGTGATGGGTTTTATACAAATTAATATAATATAAGTAATTTATATTTTAATTTTAAAAACATTTTGTTGATATTCTCGTCTAGTTGCAGCTTTTTTCAATCCAATATCAATCTTACACACCTTATACACCTTTGCAAGTATCTATCTTTCTAATCCCTCCCATTTTTGAGCAATTAAGTTTTTTCTTACATAAACTTAGTGAATTTTTTTTTTTAAATGCCCTAAAAGATAACTTTAACTGATTAAATATTATATAAAAAAACAAACATTACGTACCAAGCTGCAAGGTCTAACTGGTTGGCCATAATTACCATCTTTTCTTTAATCAGCAATTGACGTTTTTTAAGTTAGTATGTAAAATTTTGATTAACCCCCCCCCCCCCCCCCCCCTTGTGTTCTCGCTTTGAAAAAGTTTGGAACCTTTTTTTACGATCTGACAATGCTTTTTTCTGTTTTCATATCAGACTATTCAATCCTGTTGTTAGGAATATTTATTTGTGTTATTTCAATATTTACCAAGAATGAAGATGTAAAGAAATGAGTGTGAATTAATCATTATTAACTTTGTAGTTTGCTTCATTGTTAAATATATAAATCAAATCTTAGAAACAGGAAAATTTGTTTTATTCGAATAAAACTTATAGATAAATAAAACAGATTTATACAAAACAAATTTGATTTGTGTTGTTTGTGTTATATGTGAGCCAGCTTTTGAGGCCTATGGTTTTTTTTATTGATAAATTTGAAAACAGATAACTTAGACTTAAGATATAATTCCTCAAGAAAGGTTATTGAACGAAATTTGCGGTTCACAGTGAAAATAAATGACAATTTTTGGACTTGGGACGGAGTATATTTTGTTAATATTATGTATTTAGGACATTTATGCGCTTTATTTTGAATTGATACAAATATATAATCGTTTGCAGACCAAACACGTTTTCAGAATTAACGTCTTATTTCAGTTAAGCAATACACTCAGGATAATATAAACAAGATTTCGTGATTGCAAACAAAAGATTTAACTTGACTACGAAGACGTTTTGCCTTATACAAATGGTTTTTTTCAACCTTATTGGTTGTTCGAATGAGTTATTGAATTAAACATTCTTCTTTTTCTACCTTTAATTCCACGCGCAGCTAATACGTGGTCATTTAAAAAGTGACATTCTTTTGAAAATATTTTAGAATTTAGCAGTCTGCTCAAACCTAGCCATAAGGTAAGAATTTACTTTTTTTGTAGATTGTATTTGAAGATGGATCTCAAAGTAGGTCGCCGCGTACCTTTAGTAGTTCGGTGATTAAACAAATTAATGCTTTGTATCATACAATATACATGCTTTAAGTTTAATGTAGAAGTTAAAAAAGAAAAAAATATTACTGTTTTTCAATGATTTTCGTTTAATACATCAATTAGTCTGCATTGGTATACATAAGTTTTAACTTTTGAAAGAAAATAAGGCCATGGATTCTGCATGTTAATACTAGCTAACGAATTTAAACATTGAATTTACTTTTAAACCATTTAAAAGTATTGATGTCTCATGAATAGTAATTATAAGAAATCGCTGATAAATAGTACTCGTATTCTTGCATCTAGATGATTTGAAATTTTAGGAAATTGTTTTCTTGTTTTGTTCAAATTCCATAGCGTAGAAAAGTATTTATTTAAGCAATCATTCGAATTTCCAGAAGCATAGCTTATTTTAAACCCCATAGCGTTGCATAGGAATTTATAGCATTGTATTGAAGCGTAAAACTGTAAAAGATGTGTGAATAATGACTATTCGGGATTTTTTGGGTAGCTACTGTTCCTAATAACATACATTAACTTGCAATTTAGGACACACAAAAAATACACTGATTTACCATATTTTCTTAATTAAAACTACAATATAAACGATCATTAATGATAAATTCTTAAGACATTTTACTACAGATATCGTACTTAACTTACAGTATCTCAGACTCTCTCATAAACATGCACACCGACCTCGGAATTAAAAGAATGTTGAAATTGTGTGCTAATTGAGGGTAGCCATTTTTACCTGTTATCAAACACACTACCCCAGACTACAGGGGTGGTGAGGGTGACAAACAGCTTCGTGGGCAAGTAATTTGACGATATCAGAAGTAATTTCTGAAGTATTTTTAGCATTGTTTATTTGTACAATAGTGTTAAAAAGTTTAGTCCACGTTTTTTAAGGTATATGTGGCGTATTTGTAGTAAAATTTTTGACATGAGTTTTAGTAAAAATATACATCACGCTTCTAATAATTGGACGTTTCACAAACTCTGTGCCCGTTAAAAATGTTCTTTCTTTAGTTATTTGTCTCTAAACTTTGCCACATGTCTGATGAATATTAATGTGATCTATCATTTGTAACGCCACTGCGCATGAGTGCGGGAAAACCTAGCATGAAAACACGATGGAAGAAAAGTTTGTTAACAAATTAGAATCACATGTTTTATGTCTTAAATTAGATAATTATTATATCAGATGATACCCGAAGCATTATTATTCTGTTTTTCATTAATGTAGAACGATATAAATTGCTAATTATGTGTAATAAAGATGAAACACTATTTTTACATCAACGATACGATAATGAGTGAATACCCCCTCTCCCTGAGGGATGCATGTACTGAGAGTGTTTATTTATTCTTTATTCAAAAATTTCTCTAAACGAAAATCCACTTGTGGTTCATAACTTCTAAAGTAAAGACATGGAACACGTACGAACCTGGGGCTCGTAACATAAAGCGTGCTAAGATTTTGACTTCAGTAGGGTCATAAGTAGGACTTAGGCGGAATCTTAGGACATGCCCAAGTCCTACTTAAGTACGTCTTAGTCCGTAACATAAAGCAAACTTAGCAATGTCTTAGCTAAGTCATGCTTATGTTTAAAAGTCATTATGAATTGTCCATTTCTTTTACAGAATTTGAGTGTATTTATGATGAATTATCATGAATTAAAGTAGATATGTGGTTTAAACATTGATTCACGTATTAGGTTTCGTTGAAATTTTAGATATGATTGTAAAAGACTTTGTTTTATAAAATGTCGTTAACTTCAGCAATGTCAATAATCATGTTAAAATGTATATAACACAAGCTCATGGTGATATGAGTTCAGTGGATGTACGTAACATTTGTTTACACCGACGTATTCAGTCTTTTGTTGTAAACACTTTATATTGAGACAAATAGTCACTAGTCATTGTCGCAGACATGGCACGGAAACCGAACTACACCAAAATCGAAATCGAAACTCTAATCGAAGAAGTACAAAATAATAAGGATATTTTGATTTCCGCTTTCTCAAATATAGCCACAAATTCCAGCAAGCAAAGAATATGGACAAGTATTTCTTCAAAGGTAACATACATGTACTTATATACCTATATTTTTCCCCCAAAGTAATTATTTTTTTTTTATACAACTTCATTGATTAATGATTACTCATTTGCTTAAAATACATGTATATGAATTAATCCCCAATGTATTTACATGTTGATAATTAATATAAAGTGTAAAAATTACTAGTACATTTTTTCGACACATAAGATTTTAAAAACGCATGTCTTATTACATAATAATTATTTTATTACATTTCACATCGTATGCAGGTAGAAAGGAAGAGACTGGAGATTGACGAAAGAAGACTCGAGTTAGAGGGGAGAAGATGTTATTTTGAGGAAGAAAGAGGCAAACGGGGTTATATTATTTGTGATGCCAACGGAGTGCCAAAATACTATGTAATACCTGCAGAATTTTCTAATTTTCAATAAAATCATCGTAATCTTAGTGCGAGATTTTGCCTTGTCTCTCCTCCATCATTCGCATTTCCAGCGTTAACTTTGTCGTCGTTGACATGAGCAGCTATCGCATTCTCGGGAAGAGGGATTCTTTTGTTAATGCACATATTGTGCAACACAGCTGTTGCAACAATAACCTGAAATTGCAGTACATATTATAAAGTATATTATTTGTACTGTATTATTTTATACAAGTAAACAAATACTATGATGTACAGCATGCAATACCTTGCACGCTTCCGTTGGATCGAATAATAGAGGCCCACCAGTTATATCCAAACACCTAAATCTACCTTTCCACACACCAAAGCAGCGTTCTATAGTGTTTCTAGCCTTTACATGATATGCGTTGTAACGAATTTCGCTTGGGGTAGATGGTTGTAAATATGGGGTAATCATCCAAGGTCTAAGTGGGTAAGCAGAATCTCCTAGGAGCCAACCTTCACCTATTTCACCTACATTTATATACATGTATATTATTGATATTATTAAAGTCTATTATAGCTATGAAGGTGTTTAAGAACTTTATCAAACGTGTAATAAATTAAGAATCTATAAGCTTTCAAAACTTTATATATTAATCAAATAATAGAATAAACATACCACAATCAAACTTCGTTGAAAGTGTAGCTGCAGGTCTGTAGCTACCGGTCTGAAAAATTCGGATGGACGACCAATGAGCTACAGGGCCACCCATTGAAAAAACAATTAGTACCATTAAATTCTTCATGCAATTTACTACTGATATCGTCTCTTCACTTGCCTCGGATAGTCTTTTAAACACCATCACCAGTCCCGTAAATTCATGTGGTGCACTTTGTTTACATGTAAAAATGGCGACTCTCGATCTCGATGTAAATTCAACATACTTGATTTTCCGAGGTCGGTAGCGTGTTTCGGAGAAAGTCTGAGGCAAATAAAGAGGCGATATCAGTAGTAAATTGCATGAAGAATTTAATGGTACTAATTGTTTTCACAGAATTTGCGTATAAATAAGGTAAATTAGTCCAAAACTAGCGCACGTTTTTCTGCGCAATAAATATACATTTTTTTCAATGGGTGGCCCTGTAGCTCCCAGGTCCTCCTTCCGAATTTTTTTCAGACCGGGAGCTACAGACCTGCAGCTATTGAAAGTGCAGAGTCTGTCCATATGAACGAATCGGTGAACTGCCTGGACACTTCGCTACTAAATTTGTGAACCGAAGGTCGGAATCGCATACACCCTGTACATTTATTGAATGAAATTTCTTCCTATTGATAAATAAATGTTCATCCTTGCATGGTGTTCTAATAGGAACATGAGTTCCATCAATACAACCCAAAACATTCGGAAATTTCGACAACTCATAATATTTTTGCATAACACTACTTTTCTGCATTTGTATTATTTGATGAAGTCGTCTGCATGATTTGCAATACTTGTTGAGATGTCTGATATAACTCGGGAAACAGTCATTCTAGACATGCCCTGAGAATCCCTAAAAGGCTGAAAAAACTACCAGTGGCGTAATATCTCAATGCTGTAAGAACTTGTGAGGACACACATAATGCGTGATTTCTCTTTGTCTTCCTTTCAACATCTAACCTCACTAATTCACATACTCTGAGAATTAAATCTCTATCAAGTCTATACCTTGAAATGATATAATCGTCTTCCATTTCATCACTTTGAATTTCCCTCTCTTTAAATTTTTTTTCTTTCTCAAATTCCGCATGTGGGCATATATCGCTGCCATTCTTGGACTACCAATTACTTCTGTTACGACGAGCAGTGTTTACAAACTATTTAGTAGCCTACTTAAATGTGGAAAATGCTCACCACCATAACTATTGATATTTCATGCCATAAACCATTTTTTTTATACACGTGTAAATATGTAGATATTTATTTGCTTCCTTCATATCATATTAAATACACTGTATCCACACTTTTAACTGTGAGGGAATTACAATAAAACCTCAAATTATATGTAAACAATACTTAACACATACTTAAGTCACCTCTACCGGCCGCCTAAGTTTTGGGTAAATTGTCCTAGCTAAGCACTCTTCTAGTTACGGACTTAAGTCTAAGAATGTACTTAAGTCCTATTTAAGCACTGTCGCAGACTTAAGTACCCTTTATGTTACGAGCCCAAGGGACTAGCAAACCCCTACAACTTTATGATAAAAACTTAGAGTTTAATTCGGCTTTAATTCTTATTCCATCAATCTATATGGTCTCCGATGACAATTATCCTTGTCAGTCTGTCTCTTTTTTCTTTCTTGCCCAAATCTGTCAAACTTAACGGTATTACGGGTATACCTATCTTTCTCGTCGTCGCCATTGTTGTTGTGATAGACTGAGCGTGGTATCACGTGGCCGATTTAAGGCGGGCTTTATTCAAATGCTCTATTTATCGTGAACTCATAAATAATTATAAAAATTATTGATTAATTTATATATCTTTTTAACCCGATTGACATAAACTGCGTAATTTATTGTGAAGATATATCTTCATATAACATATTTAAATTAATAAATCAATTAAATATTTCTTAGCATGAAAAAATACGCCACATATACCTTTAAGAGCAGTACATTGGAAGTTTATTTGCTAATATTTATTGTCATCGATCATGTAAAACGGGGGTCACATAAATTCATTTAAGAAATATTTTTCGCCAATTACTGACATATATAGATATCTTTAAAGTATTAGATAAAGAGAATAGCTGTCGTTGTATTAATCTCAACATTTTAGAAGAAAACAGAAAATGTCGCCGAGGAAGACCTTCGAAATATGTTATTATATAAAAAAAAAAAAAAACCTTACAATTTATTGCACACATGGTCATTTTGAACATGCTTTTAAATTCAGGAGAAAAAATTGAGAATTATAATAGAATAAACTCACATTTTTTAGGCAGACTAATTGTCTTTGTAGCTGAATCTTATTATGAGTCAACAGTTCAAAAACAAATCATATACATAATCAAATGAAAGAAAAAGTGAGCATGCTCAAATGAAGTTCCGTCCGAATGGCAAGGTTTTTATTTTATTGATAATAGAATCACCAGCGTCCTGTAAATATGCACACCTATTCCTTCGCCTTTAAGAATTAAAACACTCAACGTTCAAAAGGGCCGAAATTTCCATAAAGTAATGGAATCAGAATTTTCCGGTTATATGCGTTTTCTGGTAATGTGCACATCTGCACATTGTGTCCTTAACGCCTTCAAAGTGTCACTAAATTCCATGCAGCCTTTCAGAAAAGTTGCGCTTATTAACTCTTCATAACTTTGTTCAGTATATGGCCAAAATTCTAAATCCAAAACGACCCAATTATGAATTATGTCCTAAATGCCTAACAAGTGAAAAGCTGTCAATGTGACAGCAAACCGGGTTTTCTTTTATGTGACCTGTATCCATAATCGATGTCAACCCGTATCCAGTGAAATGGAGTACCCTATTTGCAACATTTTGCCAAAAAATGACTAAGTTCAAAAGCTAGAATTTTTTCATAAACAATCAGAAATCAAAATCCTAGCAATATGCAGACCTCTGATATATCTACAATTAATCTGCAAAAGAACAACTTCCTATCTTGAGAACTGTAGGAGGAGTTATCTGTACAATGAGGGTACCCTATAGGCAATATTTTGCCAAAAAATGACTAAGTTCAAAAGCTGGTATTTTTTTGATAAATTATCAGAAACCAAAATTCTAACAATATGCACACCTCTAATATAAGTACAATTGATCTGCAAAAGAACAACTTCCTATCTTGAGAACTGTAGGAGGAGTTATCCGTACAATTAGGGTACCCTATATGCAATATTTTGCCAAAAAATGACTAAGTTCAAAAGCTGGTATTTTTTTGATTAATTATCAGAAATCAAAATCCTAGCAATATGCACACCTCTGATATATGTACAATTGATCTGTAAAAGAACAACTTCCTATCTTGAGAACTGTAGGGGGAGTTATCCGTACAATGAGGATACCCTATAATCAATATTTTGCCAAAAAATGACTAAGTTCAAAAGCTGGTATTTTTTTGATAAATTATCAGAAATCAAAATCCTAGCAATATGCAGACCTCTGATATATGTACAATTGATCTGCAAAAGAACAACTTCCTATCTTGAAAACTGTAGGTGGAGTTATCCGTATAATGAGGGTACCCTTTTGGCAGCCGCCCGCCCGCCCGCCCGCCATTTTCACCATTTTATTAACCGGATTTTTCCGTTGGAAAACCCGGTTAACAAAATGATTGAGATTTCGTGTAGCGGTTAGTTGCGATTGTAAAATAACAGGACTGTCGGACTGGTAAAAAACATCCAACCTTGCAACTTCGCTGTATAACAAGTGTAAATATAAAAACAACCTCTTTATCTTTTAATGCTTAAAGGTATATGTGGCGTATTTGGAGAAAAAGTTTTGACATGCATTTGAGTAAAAATATACATCGTGCTTCTTATAATTAGACTTTTCACAAACTCTAGGCCCGTAAAACATGGTCTTTCTTTGGTTATTTGTCTCTTAATTTTGCTACACGTCTGATGAATATTAATGTGATCCGCCTTTTGTAACGCCACTGCACATGAGTTCGGGAAAACCTAGCGTTGAAAACACGATGGAGGAACAGTTTGTTTACAAATTAGAATCACGTTTTTCATGTCTTAAATTAGATAATTTCTTATATCAGATGATACCCAAAGCATTATTATTCCGTTATTCTTTAATGTAGAGCGATATACATGTAAATTGCTAATTATGTGTAATAAAGATAAAACACTATTTTAGCATCAACGATACTGTAAAATGAGTGAATACCTCCTCTCCCTGAGGGATGCATGTACTGAGAGTGTTTATTTATTCTTTATTTAAAAAATTCATTTACTTGTGGTTTATAACTTATAAAGTAAATACATGGAACACATTGAGTATGTGACTAGCAAAACCCCTACAACTTCATGATAAACTTAAGTTTAATTCGGCTTTAATTCCTATTCCATCATTCTACAAGGTCTCCGATGACAATCTTCCCTTTGTTCCTATCCTTGTCAGTCTGTCTCTTTTTTCGTTTTTTGCCAAATCTGTCAAACTTTACGGTATATCTATCTGTCTTGTCGTCGCCATTGTTGTTGTGATAGACTGAGAGTGGTATCACGTGACCGATTTAAGGCGGGGTTTATTCATATGCTGGATTTACTATCGACTCCATAATAATTATAAAAATTATTTATTTATTTCTATATCTTTTTCACCCCAATGATATTAACTGTGTAATTTATTGTGAAGATAAATCTTTATATAACTTATTTAAATAAATAAATCAAATATTTCTTAGCATGAAAAAATACGCCACATATACATGTACCTTTAAATGTATGTCATTCTGACCATATCTCTTGATGCATCTTAAAGTGACAGTCTTTCTGTGACTTCTGTGCGGACAGCCATCCTGTTTTCTTTTCTCACCTCTTAAGTTGTTGGAAGATTCTGACTGAGTAAAAGAGATTTCTTTATTGTTCAGGTGAGAGTGGTTTGTATTTTGATCGGGTGCTGTTTTTTTTCTGAGTGACTCTTTTCTTGAAAAGTGTGCACTTGACTTTGATGCTAGGACCACAGACACCTGACGTATTTTTCTCATAATGAAAAATACTAACCCTCTACCTTTTAATACACAAGGTACACATCGCCACCATCTTTGATTTATTTAAAACTCATCAGTATAAGTATTTTGCGATCCACTCCGTCTTATCGGTCCTTCAACACCATTTACCCAAAACGGCGCAATGCACCTGTTGAAAAAACAGCCCTAAATCGCAATCTATTGCCTTAGATTTTCATGGCCCTTAGGTCAAAGTTTCGAGCTCTAGGGCTGGGCCACTTAATCATAAGCTTTTCATAATGTCTCCTCCAATAAGTCCAAGGAAAAACTAGACAAAATTGAGATCGTAACCATCTCAAATGACCCTGCTTAAATAGTGGACAATGGGGTTAAAAGAATTTCAGAGAATTTCGCTTTGACCTTGACCTATAGCTTAAGAAATGTTCCAGCTGGCAAAAAACTTCTAGTCCAATTTCATTACCCTTTATATACAGGCCTTTTTTCAATCTGAGCAAGATTAAGCAAATGAGAAATAATCTACGGCCCAAAATTGATTGAAAAGCAATCTGGTATTACCTTCACATTGACCTGGTTCAAGGGCACTGCACGCCAGTAACTTAAAAGCCCTGTTTAAAAAAAGTGAAAAGTTAATATATGTTTTTAAAAAAAAGGATTTTTGTGTGATCCGATATGACCTTGAAACTTGACCTACAAACATCATTCAAGGTCTATTTTCTTCTGCTGCAGATTTGTAGCTCCTGGTCTGATAAAATTAAAATCATATAGACGACATGGGACCTACCCTTAGAAAAAAAACTGCAATTTATGGCACACCTGCATACGTTTTGATTTCAATATCTCTTTCTATTCGCTGCATTCGCGGAAATACAGTATTTCAGTTAATTCCTTTAATTACATTCCTCATATATTCACGTTTTTATCCAGATCCACGAGCTGCCCTTATTATGTACAGTAACTGACCTTCGTCGGTTCAAACACACAGCGTCGCGATTTTGGCTTTAAGGCAACCATGTTGACCTCCGCGAAATCACGGAGTTTGATCGCATGACAAGGTAGTGGAGTGACAATACCATCAACAATTTGATCTTAATGTACCACCCTACCTCACGACTAATTTGTACTTTTTTGGAAAGATATAATATTAATTAATAATTTTCGACCGGTCGTAGAAATTTCTATGGTCAAATTTTAAAATAATTAAAGGTCAAAGATCAATGACTGAAATATGAGCAAACATATACAAACTGAGATAATCTGTTAAAATTCGTGATTTTTTATCAATTTTATATATTTTTATAATATTTTAGCTTTTGTAAGTTGTATATATTGATCCGAAACAAATAAGTTACCTATAATGTATTTGTATTATGAAGCGTTTTCCTTCAAATAACTATTATACTTTTCAAGGTTAAAATGTAAATTTATCAGAATATTTCAAAACAATCACACACAAATTAGAAATTAAGACCATAAAAATTAAAATTAACAAGAGAAAAACAATTAATTTTAATAACTTTACATGTATATAAAGGAAGTATTGATTATCACTTCAAATTAATCAAAATTTCTTCAAGAATGATACATGTACATAAAAATAGTTTATATTTAATAGAAGAGATGACATGAAATTTTTTTTTTCATCTGTCTGTCTATTTGTTTGACCTCATTGGAAGTAATAGGACTTCAAATGTCAATTGAAAAATATAAAGTTTCATTTTTCTTGACGTGAACCATTAGGGCACAGATAGAATCTTTTTAAAAAAAGAGGATGTTTCACGCAATAGGTAATTAATGTATAACATTTTTAATATGCAATGTATCATTAAGACTCTGCAAACCATGATTTTGAAATATGCTAGAAGTCCAATGATCTTTTGTAATCATTATTTCATTACTATAAAATCGAAAATCACGAAATACATTTGTATGCACATATGAATAAGTACAAAATAAACAAATATAAGTAATATTAATATTTTTAATTCAGTATGCCAGTCTAAAACATTATTTATTGGCATATTATCCTACGTAATGGGTCTCATGCTGAAATTTAATCGCATGTTTGTTATGTACACAGTTTAATTCTGACAAAAACTTTTTTTCCGGTGAAACAAATATGATTTATTATAAGAACAACTTCTGAAACTAAGATTTCCTTTCTCATATTTGTTTATCATACTTTAGAACAATTAGCTTAGTGCATTATCCATAACAACATATCAATACTAGCAAAGAATCAATTATTCTGACTAATAAAATTCAATAATAATGGAACAAATCAAAAACAGTGTATACAACTGGTTATAATTTTATAAAATGTACTCAGCAAACCAAGACTAAAATTATTAACTGTTTCTATTAAGAAAGAGGATTTTCTATTCGTGTTCTTTTTTCAGTGCAAAAATGAAAAAAAAAGATGAACGAAATGCAGTAACAGAAATGAACATGAATTGTATGCATTTTTGTCGATGAACACAGTTGAATTGTGAGCTCGCCATCTTTTTTTTTACACAAAGGCACTTTTTACAGTATCTTTTTTTCCTTTTATATATTATTTGCTTTACTTCTTCGTTTGTGGTGTGAAATAATAGACACACCATTTCAGGAATAATATATTTGATTGAATCTTAACCTTGGAAATTTTTAACTAGTTCTTGAAACAATTATAAATACAAGTAAATATAATTTATTTTTTAAAAGACTCTTGACAGACAATCTAAAGTACGAAATATGATCATTTCTTCAATTAAGTTCTCTTATAAAACTAATTTGATTAGAAATCTCTAAAAATCGGTCAACACTGGTCAAGGGGAAGTGTGCAAGTAAGGGAAAATACGACATATACCGTGAATCGAAGTATTTTGATTTACAAAACTAATAATATTTTATAGGTTTGTCTTTACTACACTATGTATATTGTTTAAACATATATAAAGTATTACTCTAGTTGCCTTAGTATCTGTAGATGCGATCTTTTTCACCCTTATAATACCTAACAAGGCATGTAACACTATCGCATAAACAATCCTCCTTGTGGTCAGCAGTTTTCATACACGAGACTTACAGTTAATCTATGTTTGATTTATTTACAATAAAAACATAAAAAATGTATACTTGCATCGGACTTTTAGACAACTATACCTGTTAATTCAAGAAAATATGTTAATTCAAGTTTGTAATGATGGAGAACAAGAATGGTTGACAACAAAATAAAGAGAACATAAAAGATATGCTTAAATCTTCAATTTTTTGCATTTAAAAAAATATTTGACCTGAGAAAACTCTACGACCGGACAAAATTGTCTGAAGAGGGTGATATCTTTAAGAAAAAAGTAACTTTCAGCCGTGAGGTATGCCGGTCCTTTAAACTCGAAAAATAAGCGACTTTATCTATCTTTGTCACCCAACTAAGGGCAGATCACTCTACTTGAATAAACTTATGTTGGTCGTAAACTTTTTACATTTTCGTTTTCTTTTCCAAAACCACTTGGCCAAATTCAATAAAACTTGACACAAAGTATCCTTGGGGAAAGGCCTTTCAAGGTTGTTTAAATGAAAGGCATGTTTTCTTTAAAGGGAAGATATCTTTAAGAAAAAAGTAACTTTCAGCCGTGAGGTATGCCGGTCCTTTAAGGTAACTCCGTACCTATAAAATCATGGGTTCAAAGTTAAAAAACTTACCTTTTTTTTACTTATTGGACTTGAATTTCATCAAAAAATAAATAAAATATGTATGTATCCATACTATTTAAGATGTAAGGTAATAAAAACCAAAGGCTGAAATTATCATCTGAAAATCACACTTTTTATGTTTAAAAATTAAATATACGTGGATGGATACTTGTTTGTCTATTTAAATTTTATTGCTTACTATGTCAGAAAACTAAAATTAATTAAAAAAAAGAAAAAATTGTTCACATTAAAAAAATTATGGCATTTAGATATATCACTTAGAGAAAAATAGAAAAGAGTTATTTCCCTTTTTCATTATTGAAATATGTCGAATATAAGGATGAAAAACGCTTATTGAATATCTCCAAGTAAACAATGATTTGAGTTTTTGATGTGCACCTATAATAACATAGAAATTACAAATCTACTTGCAAGAATTTTAATGAATTCATGGTTTATGTAAAATGTATGACGTCACAGGAGGGTGGATTTACTTTAAACTCGAAAAATAAGCGACTTTATCTATCTTTGTCACCCAACTAAGGGCAGATCACTCTACTTGAATAAACTTATGTTGGTCGTAAACTTTTTACATTTTCGTTTTCTTTTCCAAAACCACTTGGCCAAATTCAATAAAACTTGACACAAAGTATCCTTGGGGAAAGGCCTTTCAAGGTTGTTTAAATGAAAGGCATGTTTTCTTTAAAGGGAAGATAATGTAGAATTATTGAAAATTTCGGGCTTCAATGAGGCGTCGAATTTTTACCCAGGAAAGAAACATGTATACCTAAATCGTTTAAATTCTTCTAAATCACCATTTGGCCAGACGGGCTGTAACATGTTTGGAAGCGTATTCAGGTTATACAGATTATATAGATTCAAGTTTATTAAATATTGATCTACAAAGGTATGGGGCCGTATTGGGGATGGGGGGGGGGGGTGCCAAATTATGACTTTGGAAAAATCGTTAAAAATCTTCTTCCCAAGAACCAGTTGGCCAGACAAGCTGTAATTTTTGTGGAAGGGAATCATCTTTACGTTATATAAATTTGTTAGCTCACTAAAACCAAAGGTTCAAGTGAGCTTTTCTGATCACCTGTTGTTCGTCTGTGTGTAAGCGTGTGTAAACGAATCACTGGGACATTAACTAAACTTGGTACAGCGCATCCTTTTGAAAAAAAAAGAAACAGATTGACAAAATAAAGGGCAAAACCTTTCTTAAAAGGGAGATAATTGCGAGTAAAAATAAGGAGTGTTTTTAAAATCTTCTCCTTAAAAACTACCGCATCAGAAATGACAATATTTACACCAAAGCTTTTATATAATGAAGATTCTGAATTGTTATAATTGTGACCCCTGGACCAATACTGGGGCCCATAGAGGCGTTCAATGTTTAAGATAGAAATATAGAGGGAAAATGTTTTAAAATCTTGTCAAGAGGTACGATGCTACAAGTTGTGAGATTACTATGCAAGCATCCTAAGATAGTGTAGATTTTAAATTGTTGAAATCGTGACACTCGAACCCAATACTGGGTCACCAAGAGGGGTTGAAAGTTTAACAGGAATATAAAGAGTATTTTTTTTAAATCTTCTTCTCGAGAAGTACAATGCAACAATTTGTGAGATTTCTGTGTTAGCATCCTAAGATGATGCAAATTTTAGATTGTTAAAAATTGTAACACCCGGACCAATATAAGGCCCTTAGCTGCAATAATGTAGCCCTCTCTGATTTTTTTTATATCTGATATTTACTGGAGAGGGCTACAATTCCATAGGATCTCCGTTATGGTGCAAAATTAATTTTTTCATGCGACTGACTTCGGTCAGAAAAGATCGTTTTTATATTTGACTTCCTTTATATAAAATGATATTTTAATTCAGGTTGAACAAACTAACCTTGTATAAATCACAACCAAATAAAACCCATCAGCATGTTTACTAGTGGTCTTTTTCAGCACCAATGCGAATTCTTGCGTGATTTTATTGGATTGAAATATGCCATACACAATTACAATATTTGAGTTTAGGCAAGAACTGCAAATGTTATTGTAATTTATGTACGATTTGAGCCGAAATCGATGCGGAAGTAAATCACTCCCGCACTTGCATCATTACGGAATCCTATGGAGTTGTAGCCCCCCCCCCCCCCCCAAAAAAAATCGGAAGAGGGCTACATTATTGAAGCTACTGGGGCTCTAAGAGTGATTCAATGTTTAACAATAAAATATATAAGGTAAATGTAAAAATCTTCTCAAGAATTATAATGCAACAATTTGTGAGATTACTATGCAAGCATCTAAGATACTGTAGATTCTAAATTGTGATCCCAGACTAATACTGGGATCCCCAGAGGGGTCCAACGTTTAACATAGAAAAATAAATAGGAAAATTGTTTATAAATTTTCTTTCAAGCACTACAAATTGTTACAATGCTACAATATGGTGGATTATTATGCAAGCATCCTAAGATAACGTAAATTGTGACCCCGAACTAATCCTGGGCCCCAAGATGGGTTCAAAGTTTAACATAGAAATACATAGGGAAATGTTTTTGAACGGAAATAGAATGATACAAGAAATTGTTGTTCGGTGAGCGATGTGGTCCATGGGCGTCTTGTTATATGTTAACCTCTAAAAACATGTATCCTCTCACACAATTCCACTGCAACCGTCAGAAGATACTTGTGACGAAATTTAATTTAACACAGTATAAGGATATTGAAAATGGAGGAAGACATGTGTTTGAAAATTGAAAATTCTTATCATCGAATTGAATGACATTTTAGGGCAAAAATCAGCAATCCACTAGGTACATGTAAATCCAAACAGTTTATTTGCAACAATTGTCTGACTAACTGTCAGGATTTACAAACACAACTAAAAACACACGAGTCGTCTTCACCATCCAAAACGAAAATATTTTCTTCTACGCAGATACACTTCTACAATAACCCCCCACCCCAAAAAAAAATAGAAAAAAACAACAACACATGACATTAATACCAGTCCTAAAACAACAACCACTGACATTCGCACTAGCATCCAAATCAGTCTAGCAGTTGAAGAAGGAGGGATGCAAGGATTCAAGGATAAAGTTATCGAGTATATTGATAGAGTCCATGTATCCTGCTGTCTTCAAGGTCTTCTGCTGAAGAAAGGCAAATGTACCCATGACGGACTCATAAATACTCTTAAGATAATCATTAGGAGGGAAGTAAGGTGTGCTGAAGTTTGTAGTTTACAGCATTGAATCACTCTCAGCTTTCCGATGGCCACCTGTTCTGAAAGGCTTTACAATAGAGGTACCTGTGTTGACAGGAATGTTAGAAAATGCAAATGGAATGAATTGGCATGCCACAAAATAGCTTTTGTTTGTTGGAACAATGTCAAGAAGATAAGTATAAAGCGTCGACAGCCTAAACAAGAAAATATGACGATGCTGTAGGGGGTATGCTTTGCAAGCACAGAAAAGATTTTTGCTTCGTCACCCGGACATTGTCGATGATACAAACTCGATGAGGATTGGATAGCAAGTAAGTCTAGACACATTTACACGCTCAATATATACTGTACATATATATTTCTGCATATGGTAAAATATTGCAAAACTTTTGTAAATTTCAGAACTACGTACTTTCAGAAAGAGACTGGATACAATTAAGGGGAAAGATGAACAACATTGTACAGGGTTGTCCAGAAATATTTTTCACGGCTGAGCGAAATGAATGTCAAGTCTTAATGGGCATCAATACACAGAACAATCAGAGAAGAAATCTGAAATTATAACTTTATATTTGATTGATTTCACATAAAATTGCATTAATATTTTATAGTAATATTTTATACGTATATATAGTTATCTACGATATAAATGTTAAATGTCATATTATATATATAGCCCCCTAGCCCCCCGGTTCCGACGCCTATGAGTATATTTCAATTTCCCCCTGATGGAAAGATATTCCCTATCATGTGCCATGGAGACCAGAATAGTGTAGAGAAAATGTTTGAAGCCAATTGTCCATAGCATTCAGTGATGATGTAGCTGCTGAGCTGATATATACTCATAATGTTTCCACACACATGCATTATTTTCCAGCACTCAATGAATGTGTTGTTAAGTGGCACCACTGTTTGAGACCGGGGTTCCATATTCTAGGTCAAAAAGAAGTTTGCATTTACAACTGTGAAGAAGTAAATATCAGACTGCATTAATTCTGTCGTTGACTTTTTCAACTGTGACAGAGAACTCTGATTTTATAATTGTTTGCTAGATGCACAACATTGTAAACATCACGAGAGCATTCCAGATGGTATAAAACAAAGAGAAAAACAGTTCAAAAATATCTGTTAGAGGGTTGTCACCCTTTGATCCAAGAAGACATGGCATCAATTCGATCATCATCAGAACACAAATGCAGAATTACTCTTGGATTTAGACTCTGGTAATGAGGACGATCCTGCTCTGATCGATGAAGAATGCTGCGACTCTGTTTTTCACTATAGCAATCTTGTAATGGGGTCTTCTCCATATGTCACAGACTAATGCAGAGAAATTCAACAACAGCCAACAGCTTATATCTGACTGGATGTTAACTATGGTGGAATTCTGGAATAATAATCACATCACACTGATCCATCGACTTCTAGCCGGTATACTCATAGGTTGAAATAAATATGATTTTTCATGTATAGTATATGCTGAATAAACAGCTGGAATGATTCTTTCTTATATTATTATTTAGCAATTAATGTATCGGGCTCAGAAATAAACTGATATTGAATAAAACATCCAGGGGAAATCAAGCAATAGCATTGCCTCGGATCTTGTCAATGAATTCTTGAATAATGAGTTCAAATGCAAGTTTCAAAAAAATTGCTTTGCATGACTATAATTTTATTTTTTGTATGTGCAATTTACAATAATATATACTTCTAGACAATTTGAAGAACTGCCATGGTCAATATTCTGAATCGCAAGTCTCCAGATACAACAAAACTGATAGGACTATTGGAAAAACGCTGGAAAATGTATTTCAGAACGAATTAATCCAAAGTTACAATTCCAAAGCCTCAGCAACAGGTGATTCTTTCAGAAAATTTAAGAAATTTGCTCAAAGAAAATCCAAATAAAGGTTTGTTTGAAGACAGGGGAGGCAGTTTACATTCAGGGTTTGAGAACTTTAAACACAAAGTTGTCAAAAATCCAGAAAAATGACAAGCAAGACTGCTGAATATAGAAAGTCTCTGGAAAATAAAGGAATGTTTTCAAAAAATGAACTTTTTTCTGGTACAAGTATATTGAAAGAAACATTTTTGTGAATTGGTAGGTCGCCTGAAGGGCCATCAAATTAACAATCAAATCTGCCTTAAACTTTGACAGAAGATGATTTTTACTCGTATAACACATGGCCTTGGATGCTCTACTATCTCTGTCTGTTCTGTCCTCTTCTTGCCGATAATCCATCACCGAGCCATGTGCTCCTCAGTGCACAACCAATTCTATATATGGTTTATTAATACCTGTGTCAAATGATATGGTGCATATAGTAAGCCGCAAAATACTGTCAGGCTTTGAAACTTGATGTAGAATATATTCACGGCGTTTATTGGCCATGCCAGCGTGTTGAAGAGTAATCAATTTGTTTTTGTGTGACTGTCCTTTAGCTTGATGAAGGTACGTCAATTCTTTGAGATGTCAAAATCTGTCTGTGAACAAACACCTACCCAAAACGAGACTTCTTCAGTTAAAACAAAATATTTTAATTGATAGCATATATAATTAGCATAAGCAGCATAAACTTGAATCGTTTTTTAAATGCATAAATAAACAAGTTACATTTATATACCTGTCTTGGGATAAAGAAAATATTTCCAGATTTAGTGAATGTATTCTGCTAGAAATGGGTTGAGCAGAAAAGGAACTTGGAGGAAATGTGAACGGACGTTCTCCTAACCTAGCAAAGTTTCGGCAGGATGTATCACCCCTAAATAACTAACACACTATAATGAAATAATAAATTGCTGTTTCCTTTGTTATGCGATGTTTGAACTTACCATGACTCCAAAATATGTGCCTTATCCAGGGTAATGACAAAGACTCTCTATACAAAAATGACAATAACAAATCGTCAACCATCTCAAAAATCCATAAAACGAAATACAAATTTAAGACAGAGCAACAGGGACTTCCAAAAAGATAGAGGTAGGATCAGGTGCCTAGGAGGAGTTAGAATCCTCTGCTGACAGGTCACACCCGCTGTGTGCTCTTTGTTTTAATCTGGAGAAAACGGAAAAGTCTGTAGACAATTAGGTGATTAACAATTAGTATGAAAAACGTCACTCAGCATGCGACCTAGTGGAAGATTGTATTTGCTGCCAAGGTCGTTGTATCGACCAAAGAACTTACGAAAAGATGACTTCAAACGAGACTGTTGATAGTCTTGTGTTATCAACTTGTTTGTCAGTAGCTTGCCTCACCTTAGAAACTGTTCATACGAAGAGCATGTCCTTGCGTATCGAATTAACCGAGAGACAAAAACACCATATGCATGTGATAGAGGTATATTGCTACATGAGTAAGGAAAGTTGACTATAGAAAATTTGAAGTCATCGCGTTTATCATTAAGTTTTGTTGCTAGGTTACCATCAATGTCCATTTTCAGTAAAATATCCAAATATGAAACAGATGATGCAGACTCTGTGGTATCTTTTATTTCAAGTCCACTGGGATATATCGAGTCCACGTAAGTATGGAAATAACAATTGTTAATTGATAATAAGTCGTCGATATACCTGAATGTGTAGTTGAAGGCCACAGCGAGCGATTTATTTTTATCACCTACAAGTTTTTGATTAAATTCTGCTTCGTAAGAATACAAAATAGGTCTGCTAACAATGTGGCATAATTGGTACCTTTCTTGAACAAATTTTCAAGGTCAAATGTGACGGCCGTAGCAGAATTATATGGAAAATTCATGTCCAGAGCATATTTTTCCCCTTTGCCCTAATATGGTTCATACTTCACCCACATGGTACCTTTAATCAAACGGTATGTAGTGATCTTGAATGATGTTTGTAGATCAAGTTTCAAGGTCATATCGGATTTAAGAAAATCCTTATAAAGAGCATATTTATACTCTTCACTTTGCCCTTTAATTTTTGGCTAATACTTTACTTAAACAGAGCTTTTTTGGTTATTGGCGCGGAGTAACCTTGAACCAATATCGTAGCAGATTGTATATAATCAGTTTTAGACTATGTATTATTATGCCCCCCTTCAAAGAAGGGAGGGCATATTGCTTTGCTGCTGTCTGTCGGTCGGTCTGTTGGTCCACCAACAGTTTCCATTCATTTTCTTCGCAGAGGATGAACATATTGGAATGAGATTTGGTATACAGGTTTATCATGATAGTATCTAGGTCAAGTTCGATATTGGGTACGATCGAGCAATTTTCGACACAGTTATGGCCCTTGGACGTAGAAAAATTCTAGTTTTTTGCAGTTTCCGCTCATTTTCTTCGCAGAGAATGAACATATTAAATGAAATTTGGTAGACAGGTTTATCATGATAATATCTACGTCAAGTTCGATATTGGGTACGATCGAGCAATTTTCGACACAGTTATGGCCCTTGGACGTAGAAAAATTCTAGTTTTTTGCAGTTTCCGCTCATTTTCTTCGCAGAGAATGAACATATTTTAAATAAATTTGGTATACAGGTTTATCATGATAATATCTAGGTCAAGTATGATATTGGGTACGATCGAGCAATTTTCGACACAGTTATGGCCCTTGGACGAAGAAAAATTCTAGTTTTTTGCAGTTTCAGCCAATTTTCTTCGCAGAGGATGAACATATTGAAATGAAATTTGGTATACAGGTTTATCATGATATTGTCTAGGTCAAGTTTGATATTGGGTACGATCGAGCAATTTTCGACGGAGTTATAGCCCTTGCACATAGAAAAATTCTAGTTTTTGCAGTTTCCGCTCATTTTCTTCGCAGAGGATGAACATATTGAAATGAAATTTAATATACAGGTTTAACATGATAATATCTAGGTCAAGTTTGATTTTGGGTATGATAGAGCAATTTTCGACGGAGTTATGGCCCTTGGACTTAGAAAAATTCCAGTTATTTGAAGTTTACGTTCATTTTCTTTGTGGATGTTTCTAAGGGAGGGGGGCAAAAGTGTTTCACAAACATCTCTTGTTTCTTTTTTAGTTACTCTGTTCAGATTGAACAAAAAATGCCTGTATATAAGGGGTAATTAGATTTAATTAGAAGTTCAATGCCTGTTTGAAAATTTCGAAGCTATAGGCCTAAGTCAAGACAGAATTCTCTTAAAGTATGTTCATCATATTGTCCACGACTTAAGCGGGGCCCTATGAGATGGTTACCATTTCAATGTTGTCTAGTTGTATTATGTGTCTGGACAGATAGCGAGAGAAAGAGGGGGAAAATAATTCTTATATGAGGAAAAATTATAACTATTATAAGAGAAAGAGAGGGACATATCTTCAGTAACTTTGACATTTCATCTTTGCTGCTAATAACTACAGCTGATATACTGAATGGCTGTCTGCAAGCGAAAATCGCTGTGTATATAAACTGACTAAGGTCAGTAATTGTGCTTAATTAGGCCGGCTCGTGGATCGGGATATATACTTAAATATATACAGAATTATTAAAAATACTTTATTTCCACAAATGCAGTAAATAGAGAGAGAAATTAAAATCAATCTGTGCACAAAAAGCTACACCGTTAATTGCAGACTTTGCAGACTCTACTATGACAGGCACTAACTCCCTGGTCGTCAACCCGAATTTTTTTCAGTCTGGGGGCTAAAGACCTGCAACTACCCTACATCCACCAATGAGAGAAATAAACTGAATACATTTGATAATGTATAAAAGCCCTCTACCTAAACTGTACAATTTATGTTTCTTGTACATGAGTTACCAGACTTCGGCGGGGCCAATATGACTACAAGATATTTATATATACTGTTTAATCCTTGTATGTCTGTCCGTCTGTTCTTTCCGTAACAAACATTTTTGTCAAATTTTCCCTAACAACTAATCATCGGAAGTGCTAGAAATTTCAACACATTCTTCAGAGGCGGATCCAGCAATTTGGAAAAGGGGGGGTTCCAATTGATGATAATCAATACGTGCAAAATTCATTAATTTTCAACAAACAAGGCCTTTTAAACGTTTTCCGTGCGTAAATTTAATTAACAGTTATCTCGTCAATATCTACATGTATTTCATACCTATTTTAATATCAAAGTGCACTGCAAAGCGTTTTAGGTTAGGTAAGGAAGATTTGCACAATTTCTAGCCTTAGAAAAAAAAACAAGTCTCCAGCAATGAGAACGTACGTCTATGGTTTAATAGAAAGAAACACTAAAAAATGATTCAGACATATTACGACAAGCTATTATAAATATGAATTTTTTGGTAATATTTTTTATGTCTTTGATGTTTAAATTCTGAACTATTTATCGATTTTGATTTCTATCGATTGCCTTCTTAAATAAAGGTCTAAATGATAGGATATGACAAAAAAGGGGGATACTTTATCTGCTGAATAGATTTTACATGTGTAATACAATGGTACAAGCAATAGTCGTCCCAGGGAACTTGATGTGACCTCTGTAATGGGTGCGCAACATCACCCGGCACTAGTACAGATGCTATCATATTCAAGGAAGTTGTGAAAAGTTGTGCATTTACATAATGGTTTACATATAAACCCCTTACACGGTATTTTTGTAACGTAATTTCCGATTCTTGGAAACAAAAAAAGGGCTTCGTATGTGATTCAGGTATGAAGGTAGCTAGCATTCCAGAAAAACAGCAAAATCCGCGTAAGAAATTCTTTAAATGAGCAATTTTAAAAGCATTTATTTGAGATAATTAGAGTATTTATAGTATAAATGGGGAAAATTGCCTTTAAATAGGCAATACAAGTTTTCCAGAAAAATAGCATAACCCGCATAAGAAATTCTTTAAATGAACCATTTTAAAAGCATTTATTTGAGATAATTAAAGTATTTATAGTATAAATGGGAAACATTGCCTTTAAATAGGCATTACAAGTTTTTCAAAAAATTCATATGTCCCAGAGAAAGGGGGGGTTCCGACCCCCGGAACCCCCCCTCTGGATCCGCCAATGTTCTTTAGGCATGTCATATGATCTATTTTTCTACCAATCGGGCGTCATCCTTCTGTTAAATGACTACTTTTTTTTATTTGTATCCTAAATTTTCAATCCAATTATCGTCATATATTTCTAAGCAACTATTCATCGCAGATAATTAGAATTTTAAGACACTCTTTATTTATGCATGTCATTAATTGTTTTTTTTTTGTACTAATCAGGCGTTAACTTCCTTTTAATTTAAATGTCGACTTTGTTTATTTCTAGCCTAAATTTTCGTCAAAGATTTCTTCGGCAACTATTCATTGCAGATGTTTGAAATTTTCACAAAATCTATGTTTAGGTATACTTTATCGTGAGATTTATTTTTGTATCAATCGGACATCGACTTCCTGTTAAATGTAGACTTACACACTAGTTGTGGTTCACAGATATCTTGTCTCATTATGTGAAATCCGAATCACCATCATGAAATAGGCTAAATGGCTAAAGCTAGCTTTATCCCATACTGCTTGACTAAATAGAAGTATTGCGGTATGGTATGTATTTGTTGAATTTCAGATGATGTTCTTGAAGAGCTTATTTTTATTTTCAGGGTATTGATCCGAATCTATCGAGTACTCAATAATTTGCTTTTAAATGGCAAGGTTAATTATCATTGTTCAACGCTGCCTGGGTTTGTTAACAATGCTGGGTCTTTCTAGGATTCCCGATATAAATTTAGTAAGCGTTGCTTCCCCTTTGTCATAAAACCAAATAATTTTATTAGTGGTTACGTAGAACCTTACAGCCAGGAGCCTCATGGGTTGGGCCAAGCATGCAAAAATGCCACATTTTTATTAATTTTCCGTTCTCTTTCTATATATGTGGGAAAATCTACTAGTAAAATTTAATGCATGATTATGATGTCCATAGAGCCCCTATAAAAATTGTGAAACCCGTGGCCATTGGGTCAAGGGTTCATGTCCTAGGGCGGGCATATTTGACTACATAGCGAAGGAGTATGAAATCTTTGAAAAAATCTTCAATACTCTCAATTTTGATTTTAGAAAAATTAAATGCATGTTCAGAAAACCCTCTACCTAATTTGTAAAATGCATGCACGTTGGGTTCAGGGTGTGGCCATTGTAAAAATGTATTAAATTTAAGAAAATCTTCTGCTCTTTTTCGATATACACTCAACAAAACTTCTAAGTGTTCACCCGTATATATAGAATAGATTAAGAATGACGAAATATAATAATGTAAATTTTTCAACATTTCGTAACTGATATGTCTTTAAATCAATAGCACAACTAAAATACGACAATAACGATTGAAATCAATTACCCGTGACGAAACTTCAAAACACTAAATTGGTAATTTTCTGCGCGTGCTTAATTAAAATGATTGGCCAATTTTTTATGATTGATATTAGTCTTTGGTGATAGTTTAAGAAAAAAACAATTAACATGACCAAAATTATCGCTGAGAAAACAGTCAGACCCACTGGAATATTGGTGTCTGGATTGTTTCTAAGACAAATTGTATTCACTGTTTATTTTTGTCCTCGACATGGTTTTAAATATGAAGCAATCCGAAGGAAACGTCATTTTGACATACTTTTTCTCATCCATAAGTGTAACGTTCAGTTTGATTAATCAGATTGGTGCTACGTCATTTCCATCGGCAACTTAAAACAACCCAAAAGCTCTGAGCAAAATTAAACGAAACTGGAAGTGTTTGTGATATTTAGCAGGTGTCAACTGGTGGCCAATGCATTATTCTTAACTATTTGAAAGTTTAATGGAAATCAGTCACCCCGACGACAAAGCAAATAAATGTTCTTATTTCATACAGCAAATAAATTTTACCGGTGGACACTTTTAAGTTTTGTTGAGTGTTTTTTAGATCAACTAAATGCATGGAGAAGATGTTGATAAAGCTCTCTACCTAGATTAAGAAGTGGGTGACCTCCGCATGGCTTCATAGTCTGTTTTCTTCCACCTAAGTGAGAGAAAAACTGAATGTAAGGTGTCACTACAGTATTAAATTTTACTATATATTCTTACCAAAATTGCACAACTTTATATTCAGATTAAAAATTCAAAACGAACTTCTGGAAAAAATCCTCTTGACATCTTTTTAAACAACGCTTTATTTACAATTTTCGAGCAAAATACACACGTGCATCCAGCAAGGCGTGAGACTTTGTTTACCTCGAAGTTACACATGTGCTTGAAAATCAAGCCCGGGCCTTTTCACCCCCCTCCGGAAACAACACGCATCAAAAATTCAAATGACCTCGCATTATTACAAAAATAGGATAGTTAGATCGTTTACACATTGTTTTTCATCTCATAAAAAAATCAGCTCCTGTCATGTGCGGAAACGCCCCGAATTCAAAGGAAAATTCGGCAATTATTTTGCCTCAGCCATGTTTTGACGTGAACCTTCAGTGATATTCTGTTATGACACCTAACACGGTGATGCTTATAAAAAGACAAGTTGCTGTCCTTTAAAAAAGGACTACAATGTGTGGACCATTTGCATGTGTTGCCAACGAAAACGTGAAAGCCTTAAGATTATTAGATTCCACCGACTCTAGCCACTAAATTTGTACGTTGTATTACGTATACATGTATGTATAACCGTGACTTTTTATCTCAGAATTTAAAGGGTTCATACTTCTTAAATAATTATGATCTATCAATAAATGAAGTTTGCGGGTATAGTATCAGGCATTCGGTGAATTCTACTATTTGCGCACACATTACGATTCGCACTACTTTGTTCACTATGCAGCGACAGCTTTGTGTAAATTACAAATTTCATATTTTGATGCATTTTTCTTGAAATTTAAACTTTTATACAGTGACATAATTATTCAATCATACTTAAATGCTTAAACAAATTTAATCGGGAAGTTCTCTAGCCTCGCTTACTATGAAAGTAAAGTTTAGTTACATGTGTATTCGGAAAACAACAAAACATTGCAAATTATGCTATTTGATGCCTATTGTAGTTTCGGCATAACATCTACTGATAGTTCATATCACATGCCAATCATTTCTTTAAAAGGAATACTTTGTTTCTGTGCTGTTTACCGACAACTTTACAAGTACAGCGCCTTTGAATTTATGTGTGCATACAATGTATGGCACGGAATCCCGATCCCGATTCAGATAAACGTGTGCTAGCCTGGTTCCCTGAGCAACCCATTACGCACAGGAACCAGGCTAGTTCATGCGCAGGCTGAATTTTCCCCATAGCATCTGGTTTAACCTCGCTTATATATTTTCTGCGTGGACCTCAGATTCCACGCAAAAATGTATTAAGTGATAAAAAATCTTTAATTCCACAGTAGTTGACCAAAAAAAATGAAGCATAATTATGATGTTCATAAAAACCTTTTCTTTTATTGTGAAATTCATGGCCCCTTTGCCTTATTATTTTGAAAACGAATTAAACCTCGGACAAGAGAAAAGCTGTCAATGTGATAGCAAACCGTCTTTTGTGTGAACAGTATCCATAATCCATTTGTCAAACCTGAATTGATGGACACTACCTATCACGAGAAATTAGGTACTCCACATGCAATACTTTTCCTAAAAATTACTAATTTCAACAGCTGGTAATTATGCACACCTCTGATAAATGTCCAATTGATCTTTTAAAGAACAACTTCCTATCTTGAAAACTGCAGGAGGAGTTCATCAGCTGGTATTTTTTTCATAAATCATTAGGAATCAAGACCCTAGTAATATGCACACCTCCGATATATGTCCAATTGATCTTTTAAAGAACAACTTCCTATCTTGAAAACTGTAGGAGGAGTTATCCGTACAATAAGGGTGCATTTTTGGCAGCCGCCCGCCAGCCCGGCATTTTCACCATTTCAATAACCAGATATTTCCTTTGGAAAACCCGGTAAACAATATTTCTCTCTATTTCCAAAGCAAGAGGAGATAAATTGTAAATGTTATGAACACCTGAGCTTTCTACATTAATTTTGAAATTTTAAACCCTAAGTCAGGGGTTCGGGCCCTTGGGGTTGGAACAATTTTGCCACATATTGAAATTGTATAAATATTTATAATTGTTTTCTATGCTTTAAAGGGACTTAGACACGATTTGACTTAACATTTTCTAATTTAATTTTTCCATTTTCAATGTTTATAATGATAAATATAGAAGTTTATAATGCTATGTCAAAATTTGAAAGTCAAATATCAAGTTATAAGCAAGATGCACAGTTCAAAATTCTTTGTTTTGTAAACAAAGCTCGAATATTGTCATTTTTTTTTTTTTACATAAGTATAGTATTGGTGTAAATTTCAATCAAATGTATCTTTCTTGTGTTGATAACAGTACTTATGAAGATACTGAATTAGTTTAAATTGTTTTTTACGTATTATTTTGTCTAAGAAATGGTGATTCTCTACATCAATTTTTTGTAAACAACTATAAACTCGAGTTTTGTTTACATTACAATCAATTTTTACCTCTGTATCTCGCTTGTATTTTGACTTTAACATTCAATATTTTGGTCAATCATTTAAAATGCACCATTATACATAAAAAATAAAAAATAATTTTTATCACAAATCGTGTCCAAGTCCCTTTAACAGTCGATGGAGATAAACTAAATGCAATATTATGTCCATAATATCGATGTCCTGTTCTTAAATTATGAAATTCACTGTCCATCGGGCAGGGGTTTAGGCTTTCTTGTGTGGAGTGGGGGTGAAAAATATGGCAATATAGTGAACATATATTTTTAAGTCAGTAGAGTAACATACTGCCGTTTGTCTAGGTACTAGGGCCTATTGAGTTAATGGTTGGCGCTCTTTGAAAATGTGAAATCCGTTGGTCTAGATCTGTTAAATTTAGTTGCAATTTGAATAAGAATCTTTTATTTCCATTTATGATAAGAGTAAAATGAATTGTAAAATTTATAACCCTGCCTGATCAACCCCGGACCCCAAAGGAGGGGAACAAATAAGCAAAAAGGACCATATTTTCAAAAATCTTCCGTACTTCCACATACGTTGAAAATAAAACTAAATGCAGTGTTGATGTCCATGAAGCCTTCTATAAAATTAGAAATTCACGGTTCCCAAAGTCAGGGTTTCAGGCCAAAGGGCAGTCCAATACATATTTTGGAGAAACTAAATGCATGGTCATGATATCCATGAAGCCTTCTACCTGCATGTTAATTTTAAAGCCCATGTTTTGAGGGTTTCAACCTAAGGTATGGCAAATATGGCCATATAGTGAAAATATATCACAGTGAATTACAGAATACCAGTAGAGTTTTCAAAAGCTTGTCGGATTGCTCTGTAGGGTATTCAATTAGGCAAGCAAGTTATCACATCAGGTCTGAATTTAGGTCATGTGGTTACTCAAGTGTAGATTGTTATTTTACATTCAATCCATTCATATCGCACAAAGAGAACCTATAGAACACTCTCTCCTATTGTTCTAAAACCACACCCCCCCCTTCTCCCACAATCGTCAGGGTTTAACAGGTATCGATAAGAGACCATCTTCACACTACCTCTACATCTGCATGAAATCTAAATAACCCAAACCAATCTCATACATGCTTTTATCTGTTTTATGAGAGGCGTAACTTTACAATACTGTAGGTAACCTAGAAAACAAGAATGAATTAATATTTCTCTCTCCTTTTGAAGAGTTCCAATAAATTTTTCTAAAGCAGTAAAAGCTCTTCCCTGATTGGTCGGAAGTAAAGGTGAATGTGAATATGACTTTGATACCTATCAGACCCTGAAATGAGGGGAGGAGTTAACCAGACTGTCGGTTAAATGCCTGTCGGATTGGATGGTGCGTTCGATGTTTCCACAGGCACTGGAAGAGTCTCTGGTACTTCGTTACTATATACTGCTGGTTACTTAAAGTGCTCATTACATAGTGGAGGTCCAATTGCAATTACAGTCGCTCTTGGCTCTTAAAATATGAACCGAAATTGAACACAAAAAAGTATCAATAAAAAAATAAATAAGAGGCAAAAGGAATTAGAGATATTACGGTATTCTCCTTATGTACTGTTTTACACGTTTTGTTTTTAAATCAAGCAATTTTGTTTAACAACTCAATAATATTTTTACAATTCTTTAAAACTTTTCTTTATGTTCCAGTTTTTTTTAACAAATCCCAGGGTAAATTCCCTTATTGTTAACTGTTATAAACTTCTTGTGTCATTGTTTTCTTTTCTAACCGGAAATATACAGTTGTTATCAGCGTTACACCTTGACACGACATGGCGAGATTCAAAACATAGTATATTATATTAAATAAGATCAACAATGTAGGGTACGGGGATCACAGAATGAATACCCGATTTTAAACTGTAAATACTTGTGTATAAAAGATATTTATGAGGCTGTATTAAAAATGTCCCATGCATAGAATATTTATTCTGCTCAAAGTTATTTTAGGTTATCTGATCGATATATTTTGATAATACAGATCAGTCCATATGGACACCCGATAATGTTGTCAATTAATATGCCAATTGCACTAAGAAATCTGCCGTTTTAAATCCACATTGTCATCGCTATATAATCCCCATCCTCTAGCACCGTTATAAGAAGAAAAGGAATGTATTTGTATTTTGTATCTTTAAGCACAGGTGCCAATATCATAAATTTATCAAATGCCAAATCCCCACCTAAATGTTTCGTAACAAGTCTTCTTAAATATTTCTGATAAACTAGTAAAAGTTCATCTTTAAAAGTGGTTTTTCGGTGTTTTTGTACCAGTTATTGGAATCCCAAACCGAGGACATCCAGAGAAGTTTGATTAAATACTAACAAAGTAGAAGAAAGATTTAGTAAATTCTTGAACTTGTTCGAAAGATAATACATCTAATGTTATCTTTTGCTTATATATCTGTATAAAAAAATTACGAGCTACCACAGTTAGCTGTGAAGGATCACGGATAAAAAAAATTAAAAAACAAAAGATTTATTAAAGGGACCTAGACACATTTATCAAAATGTTATAATTATTTTTCTGTAACAAATGATTTGTTTGTGTATTTTGAATGATTCACCAAAATTTGAATGCTAGAAATCAAGTTACAAGCAAGGTATTGGGAAAGAAGTCAGTGTTATGTTAATAAAGCTCGAGTCTTGTATTTGTTTACAAATAATGTAAAGTAAAGAAATTATGATTTTTTTTTACAAAATAACTTGTTGCAACAAGATAAACTGATTTAACTTGTTCCTAAATACTTTAATCAACAACAAAAAGCAACACTAAAGGGAAATTTACACAAATACAATGCAATATGTAAACAATATTATTTTAACCTCTGTAACTTGCTTGTAACTCTATAATTGATTTTCAAATTTTGACAAAGCATTAAAAACACCCATATTAACCATTATAGACAACAAAAATGAAAAAAACCAACAAATTTTGATTTTTTTTTTAGCTCAAATCGTGTCCGAGTCCCTTTACATAATATCTTTGTTTAAGCATTGTCTTGGTTTCTTGGTGTTTAAACTACAATTTTGGCAACCATGTTTTTGTTTAAAGTCAACAGCAATAAGGAAAGAAGCCACCAAATGCAATTTGATGGGTGTTTTTAACAAAAGAAATATTTCAAACTTTTATGGGAGACGTTCAAAAAAGTAAAAAAAAGTGCCATGCCATCAATCGCGTGGCGCATATTAGAGAATGATACATGTAGTGCGACAATCTTGTCCAATGCAAAAACAAAACGTTTGGGTTATTATTTTACGTCACATTGCACGGGATAGAATAAAGCTGGAGCAAGCATACAGTGCAAAAAGCCACCAAATGCAATTTGATGGGTGTTTTTAACAAAAGAAATATATCAAACTTTTAGGGGAGACAAAAAAAAAGTGCCCTGACATCAATCGCGTGGCGCATATTAGAGAATGATACATGTAGTGCGACAATCTTGTCCAATGCAAAAACAAAACGTTTGGGTTATTATTTTACGTCACATTGCACGGGATAGGATAGAGCTGGAGCAAGCATACAGTGCAAAATGACGAACACTTATTGAGTACGAGTGGATATTTCACACAATTCATGAATCCAAGTCAATACCGATCAGAGCCAACCTAACACCAGAGTAAACCCCAACTAAACTGCGGGTTCATTTTTGGGGTCTACTCGGGATTAACTCGAGGTCTGCTTTTTGAAAAATTGGGTACACTCGGGGTTTACTTTGGGTGCACTTGGAAATTGTTTTTGAGGTCAACTGTACGCACGGAAGTGAGAAGCAGACCTGTCTTTTATCTTACCATCCTACTTCCTGTAATTCCTGCCGCGTGTATATTCCGAATGCTGAGTTAGCGTCTGCTTTCATGGGTATACTTCTTACCGGGTCTACTCTTTGTGTCCACTCTGGGTTTAATCTGGACCCACTTTTGTAAACCAAGAAAGTAAACCAAGGGTTAAGTTGGGGTTTACTCTCTGTTAAGTTAGGGTCTGATCGGTACTGTATGTGTAATTCAAGTATAAAAACAACCATAGAAAGTAGCGCCCGGTTGCAATAGCAAACTATTATATAAATACTATTATGTTATGGTGGTAATGACCTATATCTCAGAACCAGGTTCAGAGGGTGGGAGATAATCTTACAAATTCAATAATGTTTAGAATACATTGTATTTTATTAACAATTAAAAATAGTTAATGGCTAATTATGATTGCATATAAATTTACACAAGCGCTGCGTTGTTGTATGTATAATACAAATTAAAATGAAATTTAATTCGAAAAAAAATAAATTAGGTATTTCAAAATATGTTTATTCAAACTTATTTAGTGTAACCTAATTATGTAATATCCTCATTATACTCGTATCGGTTTGTTTCACAGAAAAATGCAAACAGTCCTTTGGCTCCTGGTTTTCGCCGTTTCATCAAAACTTTTATTTGGGAGTGAAACCCAGTGTGGAGTTGGCGAAGAATGCATTTATAAACAATGGATGTCTTGGCAACCATGTACCGGAAGATGTGGTGTTGAAGCACAGATCAGACAAAGAGTATTTTGCTGTCCTGGGAGCTTGATGAATATTTCTGCAGCACTCCGTACTTTACAGTTGTGTACAAGAACATGTAAAGCACCCAAATACTATCTCACAGAGGGTAGACACTGTCGCAAGTGTATCAATCACGGTGTCCTCAATTACACGGCGAGGACTTGCTCTTGTCCAAAGACGTATAAGGGATTGTGCTGCCAAGGTGAGTTAGCTTACAGATAATGAAGCGAGGATTTGTCAGAGGATTAGAGGTGTCAAAAGGGCAGTGTTTATGAGAACATTTTCACCAATATAAGTAATACCTACAATAAATCTCCTGGAGGATAATGTATGTAAACATTTTTTTTCATCACATTTATCCTTGTCCAAAGGGTGCCTTAATTTGCTTAAGTAAGTACAAACGAGATTTGTTGGCAATATTGACTTTCTGAACAACATTGTGCGTTGATTTAAATACATCACGTGTATAATCACGCATTTTTTACGTAGTCTTATATTAATTCATAAAACCCTCTCTTGATAGAAATTAACAGAGCATTTTCCATTGATCAGTATTTTTAGAATAATTAATTTCTTCAGAATAATTGGGGAAAATTTCAACTCATTGACCAAATCTTTTTAATTTATATTTTGGAGAATTAAAAAACAGTTCTTTTAAGCTTAAACTGAAATACCGGCCTCATGATATTTCAATTTCTGGTTTCCATTCTCTTTTTCGTTCTGCGCTTTAGCAACACAAAATTTTACGTCTTTATTCACATCCTCGAGCATAACAAAGACGGGCTGAAGAGGTCACATCAGTACCACGAATTCAGCTCTTAATATTTTACTACGAAAAGAACAATCGACTGAATCACGTTATTTCTGGCATAATATAATTAATTAAGAACTATTTTTAAAACACATTTTTTCTTAATACTACGTAAAAATTAGCGTCAACATATATATATATATATGTTTTGCAGTTAGGGTTGCTTTTTTTCCTTTTATTATATTTTTACCGAACACTATTTTTTCTTTTATTATATTTTTACCGAACACTAAGAATATACTTTTGTGATATATATATATATATATATATATATATATATATATATATATATATATATATATATATATATATATATATATATATACACGATTCCATTAGTTAGCAAGGTCATGTTTAAACTTGAGTTTAATTCCCATCTCATTACGAGTTCACTGCTCAAAAAGGAGATCTCCATACTGCAAACGAGAAAACTAGGATTACTCGTGCAGCTCTCAAATCGATACACCTGTGAAAAGTTGTAACTTATGTTTCTTAATAACCCCCCCCCCCCTCCCCTAGAAAACCACAAACATGTTTGTTCGTTAAAACATCCATTGGATATGGCGTATTAAACTGTAGTATCATTATGAACCCATTTTGTTTAAAGCTCTTAGGTGTCCTGACTAGTATTATTTAGATCGCAATTACATTCTCCAATCATTTTGAAAATCAGACCGACTCAATTTATGTTTAAGAATTGGAGGCTGAAAGTAGTTTGAATGTAGAACAAAACTTAAGTATTACGTTAGCATTTTGAACCTAGTTTATTTATACACAGTAATGTCGAAGACAAACGCCATTATTGTTAGCTTATAAGTTGGTGAATTTCAAAAATATGTGACAAGAATTTCATAAACAAGTGAAAAGCTGTCGATGTGACAGCAAACCGGGTTTTCTTTTATGTGAACTGCATCCATAATCCATGTCCACCCTGAATTGATAAACACTACCTACCGTATCCAGGGCAATGGAATACCCTCTATGTAATATTTTGCCAATATATGTCTAAGTTTAAAATCTGATATTTTTTTAAAAAAATTATCAGAAATCATAATCCTAGCAATATGCACACCTCTGATAAATGTACAATTAGTCTGCAAAAGAACAACTTCCTATCTTGAAAACTGTAGGAGGAGTTATCCGTACAATAAAGGTACCCAATATGCAATATTTTGCCCAAAAATGACTTAAGTTCAAAAGCTGGTATTTTTTTCCATTATTTATCAGAAATCAAAATCCTAGCAATGTGCACACCTCTAAATGTATGTACAATTGATCTGCAAAAGAACAACTTGATAACTGTAGGAGGAGTTATCCGTACAATGAGGGTACCCTTTTGGCTGCAGCCCGCCCGCCATTTTCAGCATTTCAATGACCGGATTTTTCCGTTGGAAAACCCAGTTAAAAACTCTCTGGGTGTGGGATTAGCAATAATTGATCTTCACACATGTAAATTTAAATAAGTGTAAACCAAACTCATTATGTAGAACATCATAAATTGGTCTTGTTGTTCGGGATACTTTGTCAAAAACAGACTTAATGTTTGCTTTATAAACCGAAGGACAGAATACAAACAAGCATTCTGAGAGTATTGCATAAGCAATACACGTCCCCTACCGGTTTGTATAATTCTATGAAAGCTTCGACACATACATCTATTTCCAAACTATTATAAACGAGATATTGTGCTTTAATCAGAGATGAATGAACAGAGGAAATTCAAACTACATAGTTGATATAGAAATTAAATAAAAAATGGGTTAAATAATACTCTTTATTTTATCTCCAGTAATTTCGCCAAGTCCATTAAGTATTTGCTGGTAGAAATTTGTGAAAACAATGCACTGTAATGCAGAATATCATTTCTTACCGTCTTCTGTTCCCTGAATCAACAGACTAACCCGATCGATAGCGAACCCGATTGTAATAATACAAAAAAACCCGCATCGATTAAATTTACAACACAATACTTGACACTATTTACAGATTGAACTTATTTGTTTGTTAGAAACAATAAAAGGCATGGTACAAGTAAATCACGATAGTATTACTGACTACATACTTTCCTCGTTTATTCAGTACAAACCGAACCCGATAACCCGAACATTAAAAAAATGGAATATAAAAAAATAATTTTCTCGAAAATATGTCAACCAGATGTTACAAAAGTGTAAACTTGATCTGTAGTATGACATTTTGAAGCTGTTCAACAAATTTCATATTATTCCTCAAACGCATAAAGAAAAAAATTTGGAAAACTGAAGTGGGACAGACAGACGGACGGACGGACAGACGGACGGACGCAGAGGAAAGCTATAGTCCCCTCCGGTGAAAAGGGTAGGGGACTAATAAGGCAAATGAGTTATCAAAATATAACTTCCTTGTATAAATGATGAATACAAAGAAGTATTCATTGCAATTCCTTTTAATATTACATATAGTAAAAACAATAATATAAATTATGGTTATATATTCAAAACTCAAGTTCGAAACCGGAAGATGCTATTGTTAAAAGCATATAGATTTAGTAAGTTCCCGGATGAAACCTTATATTTTTATGTTTTATTGAGAGGATGCTCGTTTGTTATATCACTTATAAATGCCTTCTCGATCGTGCAAGCGATATATTGACACATTCATGAAAACTATTTCTGAAGTAAGGAAACACGAAGTTAATAATTCTTATATCTACGGTCGGGTGTTAAGTTTAAGTTGACATCCTGACAGCAACGGAACGAATTAAAAAAATAAATCTATAATAGCGAAAAAATTTATAACTTCAAAAATTGCAACAGTTTTTTGATTTCTTTAAGATCTGTCTTACGTATAATCCTCACTCAAAAGAATCATCTCATTTTCAAAGTATTTTAAGTTCAATATGGTCATTCGGATGTCTTTAAATCTTGGCATTCATTGTTAATGCTAGAAGTGATAACCTTAAGCCCTGGAAATCTCGATAATTAAATTTGAAAACTGCTTGGATCGATGGGCTAAATTTCTAGATATCTCGATAGGTGCTTATAAATCGGGATTTCAACACAAGTCTTGATCAGCTGAATTTAAAAGTCAAGCATGCCTTCAACGCGACATTTGATATTCCCCGCACAGAAGATGCTACGAGTATATCCAATATTTCTGTGTTACTGTTTATGTTTAATTTCTGCTAAGGCAGAATGTGATACACCAATATTCTGCACAGTGATGTCTTGGCAATCTTGGGAAAAATGCATTGGTGGATGTGGCAGTATCACTTATCAAAAAAGACTTCGTTTTCTTTGCTTTAATGAACAAATATTTCAAAAACCTACTCGCGAATTGGTTATGAATTATTGCAACGTTTCGCTTTCTTACCCAATGAGCGAAACTAGACCATGTACACAATGCCCGTACGGAAAATATAATATAACAACAAAGACCTGTGAAATATGCAGTAAGTGTTTATATTTCAGAATCATTGGTCTTTAAATGGAAATTAACTCAAATCCCGCCATGTTTGAATCGAATTTGGTTTAGTTGGTGTCTGATCATTTTTATATCGAAAACTAAGCAAGTTAATTGTACGCTTTTCAGTATGAAATTATCCTAATTTGTTGTTTTAAATGGATGTTACAAAGTAAGTGAAAATAAGATGATATCACTTAAAATTACAATTACCCTAGTTACATGTACCTTATAGCTATAAAAAAAATTTGGTTTTTTTTTACCGTCATATAAAAGACGAAAGTGTGCATTAGCCGTTCCGTAGAGAAATACCCCAAAAAATAATTACTAATCGATGTGCATGACCACTTCAGGAACTCCAAAGAACGTTTAGGCGGAAATATTCAAATACGGAAATCTAGCGATTGTAGAAAAGGAAAATCTTTATGTGCTACAGAAGACTATTTCAAGTTCAAGTTCAATTATAAATTGATTAAAAAGAACTATAAGTGGGAATAATAATCGTTTTCAATACTCTAATTTCATCTTTTAGCTATCGTTATACCTTGGTTTATGCAGTGATCGCCATTGGCAGGAGAAAGGGTTTAATTTAAATCGGATTTGATTTTAAAACGTATAAATGTCGTATCATATCGTGCAAAAAACGAGTACGGTAGGGTAATCATATGTTTACTGCTTTTAGATAACATAATGCTTGTTCAAATTTAAAAAAAAAAAAAAAACACCACCTTTTTGTATTGCCAAAAGACATAGAGTGTCTTTTGAAATTTCTCTCATATATTTCTCATCTACACGATTATGTAAAGAGAGATATTGGTGAATTTTGTATGAATTTATTATCAGTTTCAATCCACTGCAAGAAACAAAGCCCGATCTTGCACTGTGAAGGAATCAAACAGGATTTTTAAATATCTCCTTTGAAAAATATACACGTTTAAATATATTTGTCCGAACTCTCTGAAAACTATTTAGCAAATTCCTTTAAAAATCATGGGTTTTTAGTAAAGTACACCTACTGCTCATGCAATTGTCTTACAATACTTGTTATTCTAAAACATGTATCCAAAAATTACAAGTTTTAGCTGTCATTTGCCATAAGTTGTGAAAACCTGTCAATCACTTGGTGATGCGTACCATTTAAATAAGATAATCGCCTCCTTCTTAACATTTCTAAAAGAAAACGAAATCAAATTCGAATTCTTAACGACCATACTTGCTTTAAAAACCTTGCAAAGCCTAAAAATAATTCTTCTTTCTACACAATTCAGTATTCTTTATGAAGGAATACATGATTTGCGAAATTTTCTCAATATTTTTGTAATAGTTGTAACAAATATTATTGTTTTCAGAAAATGTTAAATGCAGCGATCTCCAATTTCATAAGTATTTCATAAGCAATACACGTCCCCTACCGGTTTGTGGAAATTGTGAAAACAATGCATTGTTATGCAGAATATCGAACCCGAACATTAAAAAATTGGAATATAAAAAATTAATTTTCTCGAAAATATGTCAACCAGACGCTACAAAAGTGTAAACTTGATCTGTAGTTTGATATTTTGAAGCTGTTCAGCAAATTTTAAATTATTCCTCAAACGCATAAAGAAAAAAAGTGTGGAAAACTGAAGTGGGACGGACAGACGGACGCAGAGGAAAGCTATAGTCTCCTCCGGTGAAAAGGGTAGGGGACTAATAATTTGAGTTATCGAGTTATGTAAGTTATCTTCTACAAAACTTGCATCGATTATATCTTGTTCGAAGCAGCAAAATAAAACATTTTAAATATTATGTTATGTTATAAGTATTTGAGAATAAATATCGTATTTTCCATCCGATGATTGAATATTAATCACTGGTTCAAAACGACTGACCGTTATTGCAGTAACCGTCATCAAGCATGGCGATGTGAAATGGCGTTATATCTTGTTACAAATTACAGGCTTTAGCTGTCATTTGCCATAAGTTGTGAAAACCTGTCAATCACTTGGTGATGCATACCATTTAAACAAGATCATCGCCTCCTTCTTAACATTTCTAAAAGAAAACGAAATTAAATCGAATTCTTAACTACCATACTTGCTTTAAAAACCTTGCAAAGCCTAAAAAAAATTCTTCTTTCTATACGATTCAGTATTTTTTTTATGAAGGAATACATGATTTGCGAAATTATCTCAATATTTTTGTAATAGTTGTAACAAATATTATTGTTTTCAGAAAATATTAAATGCAGCGATCTCCCATGTAAACATGGCGTCTGCTACGACACGACCGCGGGTTTCAGATGTGATTGTGAGAGTGGCTACTCGGGCATTGACTGCAGTGTAGGTTAGTATATCATATCATACAAGAATGGTCGTTGCATTAATATATAAAATGATTCCTTAAATGTTTTATACGGGGATTTTTAAAGTTTCTCACATAGAAAACAACCCAAATAATTTGAGTTGTCGAGATGCGTAAGTTATCTTAAACAAAACTTGCATCAATTATATCTTGTTCGAAGCAGCAAAATAAAACATTTTCAAGATTATATTATGTTATAAGTATTTGAGATTAAATATCGTATTTTCCATCCAATGATTAAATAATCACTGGTACATGTTCAAAGCGACTGACCGTTATTGCAGTAACCGTCATCAAACATGGCGATAACTCAACGAAAGACTAGAAATAGATCAGAAACCTATCACTTATTTAAAGTTAGAAATAACTTAATCTCTCTATGTTTTTGTATTCAGATAATTTGTCTCAAAACATGTTATTAGTCAAACAATTAAATAGTTGGATCATTTTCACAAATTCATAAGAGGCTATTTTTATACATATATTTAACTTTTACATAACAACGGTTACCATATTATTCAGTCTGATGTTTTATTGGAAATGGAACGTTTTCATACCAATTTTCATCAAATTTAGCTGACTCTCTACATAATGCAGAACATAAACATATTGTTAATGAAAAAAATCTAAACATTCTTTGAAATGAAATGTCCTGTATTTTAGAACCTCGAAACATTATCACCTGGGTGGCAAATTACATGTATACTGTTTAAAAACCACAGCAACCCTTACTGTTTAAAAATCAACTCCAGGTAAAGATTTAAACATTAAAGAATTTATCAATACACTTCATATTTAAATTGTAAGCTAGACAAAGTCAATTGAATTGTCTTGCTTTAAAATAATGTCATTCTCCATATTTTACGAAATGGCAATTTTTTACTTTCCGATAATCTAAGAGGCTGTTAACAAGGTATTCCTGTTTCGCCATATTTATTTAACCAGTGTTTTAATATTATGGTACAAATGATTCGAGGGAATGATGATGATATCTACTAGAAAATTACAATAAAAAATGTTTTGTATTAATTTGATGATACGGTGCAATTTCCTGTTGAAACACCCCCCCCCCCCCAAAAAAAAACAATGTTTTAAATATGCTCCTGACAATTTTCATTTTTCAAAAAGCTCAAAACATTGTTAAGATTATTTGGATGGGCTATAGAACCAGTTCGACTTGTGCTCTCAAAATAATCCAGCTTTAATAGCAATGGAGTTCAGATCCTTTTATTATACTGTGGAGACGTTAAGACATACCGAGATATTCGACATTGTACTCAAAGAAATATTACCCAAATAGATTCATAAAAAGCAAATGTGATAAACCGATGAATAGAACTGTGTTTTTATCACAATCTTTTGAACCGTTCTGACATTGTAATCTAATCATTCTATAATATTTAAAGAAAATAATTTATTTTGTTGGGCTTATAAATTTTGCTCAGTCGAATGCTGGCGAACAGTTTAATGCTGCTCAAACTCCAAATGTTTTTGTATTAAACTAGACCAGATGCAATCTTTATTTTAGATACTCGTCGTTCACTGACAAAACCAAGATACATTTTTTTTTGGGGGGGGGGGGGGGGGAAGGAGCTTCTTTATAATTTATGACAATATATAAGCAACGCGATTGAATTCATTCTAAGCTGAGATTTCAAATATCAATTTAGTAAAAATACCCAATTTATTATTAATTAAATGAAGGTCGTATGGAAAAAATATTGGGATCTTGATCAAATTAAAAATTTGTTATACGTGTAAACATATCTTTTGGAACTCTCTTAGTCCAACGTAATTTTTTTAAAAAGACCTATTTAAAGACATTTTAAAGACATTTTAATAATGTAATCAACTAGAAAACAATGTGCGAATCATATTAGAAAAGTCTGTATCTATAAAAAGAAAGTATACAAATAAAATCTCATCACTTTTAATGATACTTTTATCTAGTTCAATGTACCTCAATGTTTAACTTGTACTTTAAAAAAAATATTGGATGCCAATGTTTTCATATAGAAGTGAGTTGAATAAAAATATCTTTGAACCCTTAATACATTAATGCTTTTAGTTCTCTATTTTAAAATATTCATAACAGGTGTACATATTGTATATAAATGTCTCTTTTCTTATTAATAATGCCAACATTTCATGTATAGTCGAACAATATCGTTCAATAAATGAGGTAACAGAGCGTCGTTGGTAACGTACGTGTGATACATATCGATTTTTGTGTACTTTAATATAACGGTCGACAATTCATTGAGTTTAATATCAATCATAAACTATCGTAAACATCTGTTATGTTGTAAATTTTGAATTTACTGGGTGGAAGTAAATACAAAATTTACAAGTTATCATGTTGTAAATTTTGTATTTACACCCACCCAGTTAATTAACATGACACATCTCGGATGAATTCGATTTGAAGCAACGGTTATCGTGTATACATGTTCAAATTCGCACTGTCTATCAATGCTATTTATTTATTTGTACAGATAACTCGGATTAATTCGACTTGCTACTCTGGCTATTGTGCATGTATACATTTTCAAATTCATATTGTTTATTGTTTCTTACAATATTAAATTGCATACAGACATCGCGGAGGAATTAGAATTACCAATTTGGTTACCAAAACTGGAAATCGCCCTGCTGGCCGTAATATCTATGACAATACTGATGACTATGGGTTGCCTCTGTCTGAGATGCTGTAAGCTGTGCGGGTGTTCATCCTCAGATGATGAAGATGAGGAGGAGGAGCGAAGGAAGGCGAAGCCCAGAAAGAACCATAGTCAAATACCCAAATCCAAAAGTGGCAAATCATTCGATTTTTGATTTTCCGATTGACAGACTGGTCATCTGTATTCATTAAGCAGACCGTCTACCAACTCAATATATTTTGAATTACATGGAAATACATGTAATGTCTGCATGATTCATGTATATATATATATATATATATATATATATATATATATATATATATATATATATATATATATATATATATATTGTGTTTTAAAGGACTTGGACACGCTTTGAGCTCAATTTTTTCAAAATATATATTTTTTTACTTTAAATGTTTATAATGGTCAAAATGGATTTTAAAATGCTTTGTCAAATTTTGAAAGCAAATATTAAGTTACAAGCAAGTCACAGACGTAAAAACTCTTTGTTTTGTAACCAAAGCTCGAGTTCTGTAATTGTTTGCATATGTGTTGTATTGGTATAAGTTTCAATCTAATATTGCTTTTTGTTATTGGTAAAATAATTTATGAACACATTGAATCTGTCTTATTGCCACAAGTTATTTTGTCAAGAAAATGGTAATTTATTTCATTTATTTGTAAACAAATATAAGACTCGAGATTTGTTTACTTAACAACGACTTCTTTCCTCTGTATCTCACTTATCATGCTAATTGACTTCTAACATTCAAAGTTTGATGAATCATTCAAAATACACAAGCAAACCATTTTATACAAAAACATATAAATAAAATTTTCATCTCAAATAGTGTCTAGGTCCCTTTGAATTTAAAAACTATAAATTTTTTAATTAAATCTTATCTTAGATAAAATTTTCAGACGTAGATTAAATAATCAAAGACAAAAAGCAGCAACAATTACTTCAATTAATTTTCATTAAGCTTGCTAATTTTTGAGTAATTTATATCATATAGTGATAAATATTATTAAAGGCAGTTTTTATAGCTTGATTTGATTGTCACTTTTTCGATACGCACGTAAATGAGGCAAATGTCCTGCTCAAATATTTCATTTATAAATCTTTCCTTTTGTTAAAATTACGCATAGTTTCATGCAGGAGAGTTAAATAAACTATTTTTGCGATAAAATACCAATCTGAAAAATACAATTCATATTGCTTTACGGACCCTTTTCAATAATTATGAATGATTTTGAACTTCGAGAAATTGATATCGCTATTTCAGTTTATATGACTCGATTTTAACAGTGTGTAAAGGGTCCTTATGTAGTCCTTTCAAATAAACTTTGCTTGTATGCTCCTTCAGTGCATCTTATTTGGAGAGTGATTTTACATACGACTGTTAAAGTTTTTTTACATTGTTTTTATGATTTATTTTAAAATCTGATTCCTTGACAAAATGATATTGAATCATTTTTTATTGTTCAATAAAACACAATCTAATGTATACTTTCTATCTGATTAATAAATTATTAACTGCATGTAAAACTGTTTTAGTTCATTTCTTTTAATTTTAGTTTTAATCTAATTCAAAGCTGCTTTTCTGACATTAACGTACTTCGGTCGCTTTATCGGCGTTTTTTTGGGGGGTAGAGATTTCAATCAATAACACATTTTGAAAGACAACAATCCCGATTTTAATTTTTTAAATTCTCTATTTAAAATGTCACTTTATTAAAAGAAGACCGGGTGGTCGTGACTTTTTTAAAACTATATTAATCTTAAGAGGGCACAATGTTCATGGCCATTTTTAGACTATTTTGATTTCCTTGAAAAGAAGAGTTCTATATAAAGATGTAGCTTCAAAAAAATCATATAGAAAATATTAAGATACTTGATCTGTAGGGTTTTTGATGACCACCCAGCTTCCCTAACATATAATTTTTTTTCTTTTCTCCATTGAATGACATGTGTTGAGTTTGGTTGAAATTGATTGTATGTTTCGTTGGTTCAAATACAAAGAGTAACTTTTTAATCATTCTTTAGTGTAAAATTAATCGCGTTAAAAGTGTGCAAAAGATCATCTTATCAAGTAAATAAAAATCCAAAAAGACCCCCAGAATATTTTTTAGTCTTTTACATCAATCAAGTTAGGACGTACAAAGACCAAAGGCTTAAAATCTTATAGATAGGCATTATGTTTCATGCATTTTTTGATGGATTGTTCGCTTCATGTGAGGTAGACAAGGATTAAAAACGTGTTTGCAATGAACAAGTAACTAAACATATTAGACATATCAGACGCTCAGAGAAGCTATTGACTTTAGATAAATATTTATCATCCATACTCAAAATACAGATTATAAACCCCTAACCCTACTATGCAACAATTTTATTAAAATTACATTCAAATATATCCACTAATACTTTTTGTTGAGCTCTGGTACCAGTAAGAAAAAAAAGGCCCAAACATGGAATTAATGTGGTATGGGACATTTTCGAATTTTACACTATTTAACCAAATAATACTTTTTGACCGGGTCTTCCAACGGAAAAATCTGGTTATTGAAATGGTGAAAATGGCGGGCGGGTAGGCGGGATGGCGGCTGCCAAAAGGGTACCCTCATTGAACGGATAACTCCTCCTACAGTTTTCAAGATGGTATTTGTTCTTTTGTAGATCAATTGTACATATATCAGAAGTGTGCATATTGCTAGGAGTTTGATTTCTGATAATTTTATTAAAAAATATCAGCCTTTGAACTTAGTCATTTTTTGGCAAAATATTGCATATAGGGTATACCTTCATTGTACGGAAAACTCCTACAGTTTTCAAGATAGGAATTTGTTCTTTAGCAGATAAATTGTACATATATCAGAGGTATGTATATTTCTAGGATTTTGATTTCTGGTAATTTATGAAAAAATACCAGCTTTTGAACTTTTTTGGCAAAATATTGCATTTAGGGTACCCTCATTGTACGGATAACTCCCCCTACAGTTTTCAAGATAGGAAATTCTTTTGCAGATCAATTGTATATATATCAGAGGTATGCATATTGCTAGGATTTAGATTTCTGATAATTAATGAAAAAATACCAGCTTTTGAACTTGACTTGACAGCTTATCACATGCATGTTAAAGTGTTGGGAGAAGTAAAAATTAAAAAATCCTCAGCGGGATTCGAAGTCATGACGTACAGATTCGTTGAGAAAACTCTAATCCACTGAGCTACGCTGTAAGGTGAAAATATTTGGAAAGAAACTATTTATAAAATTATTCTTGATTTTATTGTTTATTTCGATAAATAGTACGTCACAACATGGAGATGTCCCATACCACCTTAACATGGACTTTTCTGGTTTAAGATTTTTCCGACTTGGCGTGTTCCCATTTTGATACTGAATCAATATTCTAGTTAGTAATGCTATTGTGGTAAACTGTAAAGCCGAGTTCATTTCTTTTTTAGTTTTAATTAGGTTTATTAGTTAAGCATTTAGTTTTGAGCAGTACAGATCACAAGTGCATATAATTACAGTTTACAGATTTACACAATATAAATATATATTTACTAGACAACTATATATATATATATTTGTAAAAAAAAAATAGGTGAACAAGAGTGTGCACATAAAAACTAACATTTCAATTTGCCAAATTCTTTTCTTTTTGGCATTCATGCTTTAGAAGTTGAGCCTTGGGTTTGAATCATGTACCGCGACTTTCTCATACTATAATGGATAAACTGAAGAAAAAAAACCACATTAACCTAGTTTTGTGGACATGAAACAGCAATACTTTACAAAGAGAATAGAAACTTAATTTTCATCTCGGATGATAATTTGATACAACCTTCATCGGGCTAATCTATTTATTCTGTTTTGCAAGCCATATCAACAAGTTTTCTTCGAAATGCATGGTCAAAAAATCCATATATGAACGGATTAACAACAGCATTTGTAAAGTAAAGCATCCGCATTGCTAAAAAAGCGTTCTTTGAAAGATCGTCACGTTTCCTTTCCCAAAAGTCGCGATCAGCCATTTCCTGTGTTATTATTATAAAAGGGGGTATAAATGCTATTAACATGCACAGTTGCATTGTGAAAAACATCAGAGTCAATCGATACGTCCATAAAGATTTCGGCCTCCGTTTGACAGTCGGACTCGATTGCATAACCTCTCCTGATCCGGTGGTATCCATTTTGGGTGTGTTTTGTCGGCGGTGGATGTTGAAGATTCGGATTGCAATTAACACATACGAGACAGTTATAATAAGAATATTTGCCCCATGAAAAAGTCCTATAAATATCATATTTCCTTTATCCAGTATATGTGCCTCATCATCGATTTCCTTACACATGTACCCAGTAACATTTTTCTTGTATACTTCAATAACTCCGAAGGCAAATAGGACAGGGATGTTACTGATGAAACTAAATATCCCCGCACTTGCAATGAAAATCCACAAATGAAAAGTTCTAATTTTATGATTAATAATTTGACAAATCTTTAGACACCTGGTCACCGCAATGGCTGTCATAATCATGGTCGAGTGAGCCAAAATCACACGAATTATATATACAAAAAATCTACAAATCAAAGTCCCAGGGAATGTCACATGCCTAGTAATTTGTACAATGTTATAGATAGAACACGCAGTAACAGACGCCAAGTCTACGGTTGCCAAGATCGGTATGAAGAATCGTCCCTGTCCCTTGTTCTTTAAACCTCTTTGATACACAAAAATAACAAATGCATTGCCAGAAATTCCCACAAAGAGTCCGATAGCAATGAGAATTGTGTTTGGCAGATACAATTCACTGTAGTAGAAATTCCATTTTTCAATTGAAAACACGTCGTTCTCAAAAGGACTTGCACTAATATTCATACTGTTGGACCTTTTTGACAAACCTGAAACAGTTATTCTTCTAGAACCTTGATTCTGAATTACAGCTGAAGTTATAACATCAGATATATTAATTCATATACATCATTTGAATGGTTTTAACACTCAAAGTACCCAATTAGCAATTTCCTCAAAGGAACAGTTCAAGGTTCGTCATTGAGATTTACGAAGATGAATTTTGATATTGATAACATTTTCCTAAAAGCAATATGAACAGTAATTTCCAAAATTATTTTGCTTCTAAACTTGTTTTACAGTGGTAATTCTGTATTCTGTATGAACATTTTTAATGAATTAAACCCTAGTTTTGTCCAAAGTTAAAATTTCTCATATGTAATGTATATCAAAGCGTTCTCAGAACGATGATGGTGATTATTTACTTCAATATTAATGATCTTTAGCATTAAAAGTTAACAACAGTATTTTCTATACAATGAACTATCAAGTTTTTAATTTTACAATTTGATTTGCATTTTTTTCAAGAAAGCGTACCAAATGGACCACAAACTTTGATAGAAGTCACTGTATACCTTAATGATATTTCGAAACCTCCAAAAACATTGTCAATCTCATCTTTCATAAAGATTTCCCCTTTTAATAGCAATAACAAAAATTGAAATAATTTGAAAACATGTATATTGAAGCATGATTTCATTCAAAACTGTAAGCCTAAAAAAAAAAAAAAAAAAAAAAGTTCAGTTATGAGCCATCATTACTTGCATGCAGTTTGTTATCAATAAGACTAAATCGACACCTAAACTGTACCTGTAAAATACCGGTATTTAATTTGAGAGAGCAACAGAGTGTTATAGAAATTTACTTGCAAACGCAATCGACACCATTTGTCTCTTTTAAAAAAACCATCTGACAACGAAGAAGACAACAGTGAAATAGTCAAAAAATTCCATTTCGTACATATTTTCTTAGCAATTATGGTGCAATAAAAAAATAGGATCTCCCACGATTTGCGATGGTATATATGATATTCATCCAATCAGTTGAGTGGCTTTTATCCCTAGCCTTAGCGAGGGAATAGAAAACAAACATCAAATTTAATAAAAATCATATATCACCGCAAATCTTTAGAGATTCTTTTGATCGCATGTTTTACCACATCTTTTGATAACTTTAGTCTTTTCTGTAGACATTTAATTGTGTGCCGCACAACACATTTACTTTAAGGCGTCAACAACTGCTTTACTCATGGAAAAAAGTTCCTTCAAGAATAACAAACAAGCATTTCATTTTCTAAAAAAGTTTTATCAATTTATAAAACAACGATACAACATTCAATGCTTCACATTTTAACTTAAGTTTACAATTTTCAACTGAATTATTTTGTTGCTTTATCATTCTACGTCAATTATCCGCCTAAATCTACGTATTGTTTAATTATGACGTTAAGTGGAGTAAGAACGCACAATGTAATATCAAAAATTTATTACATGAGTGATTTCCACCGCATATTGAGATAAACATGTGATAAAAGTTCTTTATTTATATCTGAGAAACATTGGTTCTCGTAAAATTTATCAACTGAAACGATATAAGTGGTAATAATGTATATTCACGCAGAAAGCAATGATTTAATCGAACTCCATTGCAAACATATTTCACTGTAAAAGTGGTTGTAAAATATACCAAATCTCATTTGAATACTAGTGAAATATCGTTCTCTACATCCAGTTTTCGAGGAGGATCAAAGATTTGGCCCTGGGACCATAAAACTTAGACGAGCTAACTTTTGATCTCAGTCTCACTTTTACAAAAGGAATAGATAGTGGAAAAGTGAAATTGAGATTAATAGTGAGCTCGTCTAAATTTTATGGTCCAAAGGCCAGATTTTAATCCAATGAAAATACATCTTATAAGCAATTTATATTTTAAAAAAGGCCTTCATTCCTGGTAAAACTCATAAATACGTCTTTTGATGATAAAATAGTTTGCTAAACTATTTCTGTAAAATGGTATTGAAAAAAGTCAGGAAGTTACAAATAAACATCGACACTTGACTCGTGTAACTGTGGAACTTAATGTTTTTCAACATCGATAAAATATGTTCATAGTATTAATCTTTCTCATTTCCTGTTTCATTTCTGTATATACATATACATGTACACAATACTCACTTCCTGATATATCAATATAAGAGCTGTGGATCCTGTTATTCATCGATTTGGGGTTAAGTGCAGATTTTCTCTAAAGTTCAGATTTATTTTTCTACTCATTTAATTTAAGATACACATATAGTAAAGAATAGTTCTTTGATAATAATAATTAGTAGTAATCAACAAGACTCCACACTAGCTACAAGCGCAAACTTAAAAGTAAGGTTTTATCAGTAATATTCAGTAAAAGTAGCCACACCTCATAAATATTCGCCACCTAAATAGGTGTCTGATATATAGGAAGTCTGAGTAATAGGTCATAAATGAAATATAGGGAAAAATTGAATATATTTTCTCATCATTTTGCTCGGTCTCTAATAACAAAAAATTGACATTGATCTTTATGAAAAATAAAAAATGACATTGATCTTTATGAAAAATAAAAAAATGACATTGATCTTTATATCCGCTTTTTCTTCAATTTTTAAGTCAGATAAGTCGTAAATAAAGATAAAATTGACTTAAAATATAAACTATGACATAGTATCTGTCTTGAATTAAATATATAATAGGGATTTTTTAATATTGTTTGGCGGGCGAATTTAACACGCTTAGAGTGGGCATGAAATGGATTAAAGAAGATTATTAAATTTAAATATCGTGTTCTAAAATTCTCTTGCAAGAACCTGCAATAAATTGTGTCGCAGTTGACGTGAATGGATTTTCTCCATCGGTTTCTGTTCTATGTAATAAGTGTAATGAAGTTTGCGAGAGTTTTTTTTTACAGGTTTTTATCAAATTTTATTTATCATGGAAATTTGAGTTTTTAAAAATGGCATAGGTGAATAAAACAATGTGTGCATATACAATTTAAACGCCAAACAGCGATTCATGACAAAAAGCATTAACTGCATCAACGGTTTAACATGCCAGTGGGGTTTTTTTTTCTATAAGAAACAAATGGGTCACTTTAGCAATTGTTTCATCGAATAAATGCGTTCATTGCTTTAATTTATACTTTGAAATTTAAATAGTTTTAAAGCTATAATTTTTTCACACCAAATATTATATCAAGTACGCGTAATTTATTTGACTATATTAATTCTTATTACCCTCTTGTATTCCTGTTTTTATACCGTTGTGCGCTGAGTCTTGTTTGAGAAACTCCTAGAAAATTCTTCATACAGTTTAACTTTAAGGAATTCAAAGTTTTTCATTACAATTTTTATGGCTAATGCTTTAGTTTATTATTATTATTAAATACAAAACCTGTTTTGCGGTTAACAATGACAGTTCAGGGTGTATGTTTGATGGTAACAAGTTCTAACTTGTTTGAAAACATCCTCAGGTAGTGTAGATTCATGTTTGTTCAAATCATGAGTCCCGAGGGTTCAGGGGGGGGGGGGGGCACAATGGGGGTCAAATTTTTACATAGGGTTACATAGATAAAAATCCTTTTAAAAATTCTTCTAACAAAATTGGCTAGAAAAGTAACTTGTGTTGAAGCATCCTCATGCAGGTAGTGTAGATTGAAATTTGTCAGTCATTATCCCCGGGGGTAGGATAGGGACACAATAGTTTGATCATATCATGATCCCCGGGGGTAGAGTGGGTCACATTGGGGAGAGGGGTCGAAATTTTACATATAAGTAGTATATAGAGAAAATCTTTTTAATCTACTTCTGGAAAATTGAGCCAGAAAGCTGAAACTTGTGTGAAAGCACAGATTGTGCTGATCAAAGTTTGTTTGAATCATGATTCCTTGAAGAAGGTTGGGGCCACAAAGGGTGGGTTTTTTTTTACATTTTGAGCAAGATCTGTTGTACTAAATTGTCAAGATATAATATTGAATTTGCACGATATTGTAATGCTGATATGATCAGATTTACTGCTATTGTTGCTCAGGTGAGCGATGTGACCCCTGAGCCTATTGCTTTAATTAGATCGTTTACTTCCTCTTAATCTTAGATTCACTCTATAACATATCTTCTATTTCCTCAGTTTTATAACTCTAATCTGCAGCGACTCTAGAACAAAAGTGAAAACCTACAGTAACATCATTGTGCCACAAAGGCGTCATATTTATTTGGAAATTAAATTCAAGTGACCAATATTCACCATTAAATACATACTTCCTTTATGAAAAATCCGTGATAGGAGGACCAACCGTTGTGCATAAAAGCAGCAAAGAGAAATAGGAAGACATAGATTGAACATTGTTTCAATATTTATTTTCTCAGTGACGAACATAAAACGCGGATCGTAGTTTTGAAATGAATTTCTCGACGATTGCTTCAACCCATCTTGTAGAAGATAATGTAACTTCTTTGGAAAAATGGAACAACGAGATCTTCGAGAAATACCTTCCAAACACTGTTTTGATCTCTGTTGGACTAATGACCGGGATTCCGGGAAATGTTGTCGTTATTCTTATATATAGATGTTTTGTCAATAAACAACTTAGAGGACCAGGACGATTTTTTATATTGCCTCTTGCTTACGTAGATCTTGTCGGTCTCTTATTTACGGGATTGCTAAATATTCTGCGTAATACTAGCCAAGTTAAGTTTCCCGGAAACCTTACGTGCAAGTTACTTGTGTATGGAAGTTATGTAGTCGGTTGTAGTTCCCTTTTCCTATTGAATTGCATTGCGGTTCAACGGTACCAGAAAATTTGTCAACCGTTTTCTCGTCAAATGACCAAACGATACCTGATGTTCTCTCTCGGAATTTGTATTGCTGTTGGAGTTTTACTGAATATTCCAAGCTTGTTTTACTATGGAACCGCCGTAGTCGTTCATTCGTCGAACGCAAATGTAACTGGCATCGTTTGCCAAAAGTTGGTACCTAGCACAACCACAGGTTTGAGAGTCTATCAGGGAATAGGAGCCGTCATCTCAACATTTAACGTTGCTTGCATTACCTATTCGTACATAAGGATTGCAAAAACAATTTTTTGGAAAAAGACTACGACAAAATCTTATAAAACCTGCGTTCCAGAACAACAAAGTTCCACTTTTACATCGAATACTATGGAAAGCGACGGGGACCTGCAGCCACCATCAGGTAGTTCTCACGCCAATAAACAGAGAGAAACTATTCGTCGACTCTCAGTGATGTTCATGGTGATTTCCATTACTGCCATACTTTCCTATATTCCTTCCTGGGCGATGATAGCGATTGAGACGTACAATACAGATATCTGGGATAAAATGACCTCTCCCGTTTTTCACATCTGTTTAACATTCAGACGGATGTATATTCTTAATCATTTATGTAATCCATTTATTTATGGAATTTTTGATATACAATTCAGACAACATGTCCGGAAGGTCTTTTGTGTCTTTAAAAAATAGAAATACTACTCATGAATTATTTCTTCATGTCTTTATTTGCATTTCATGATATAAGATCAGCAATGTCAAAATACATAATTGCACTAAAACTTCATGTATATACCAGATCCTTGTTGTTGGAAAAAAAAATCATTGCATGCTATCCCGTAAGTTATACCCCACAATTAAACTGCGTCAGTGAACTCTGTCCATTTTCAGGCAATGCACATATTTATTTATCATAATAAATAATTAACAAACTAACAAACATAAAGTTTCAGAGTTCGAATTAGGAGTAGAAAGGGGTATATTTTCAAGGACTATTCTTCTTCAGTGCTTTAGTGCAATAGTTTGTAACATCCTGTTTTTGTCTAGATTCTGAATTATAATAACTCAGATCACAAGACCAATTGTTGAGGTACAAATATCAGCTTTGGAATATTAAAGGGGGTATTTTTTAAAATCTTTAACAGAAAAATCGTATTTTATAACTGTTGTGGTTCTAAGGAACACATTGAACAAAGAGGAGAATTGTCTATCATAAATATGTTTTAGTAACTTACATGTATATTCATTAACAAAATTCTATATTCATTTTGAACATTTTGTCACAAATCTTAGGTTTATGTGAACCTGCTTCCAATCAAAACCTAACTGACATTCTTAAGAAAGGCGCAAAGTGTAGTCAAAGACAGTGCAAATTATCGTATGGAATAATGGAATAATGGAATAAGGCAATTTAAGCTAGTCCTCTTGAGCTTCTGTAATATCAATTGTAAAGGCTACATTAATAAAAACTTAAATATGATCTGAGTGGACATTTTTAATAATAGATAATAGTAAAAAATACAATTCATTTGTTAATTTACATGTATATGAAATTTAACAGACTCCAAAAAAAGTGATTTAAAAATATTTTGAGAAAACATTAAACGCCTTTATTTTTAAATTTCAGACATTGGTTTGTTTTTAGATTGTCCTTCCAGAAATTAAACATAAGTGTCTTTGTCACACACCATATCTGTTGCATTTCTTCCTGATCACGTTAATGTTTGAAGAGGACTTTGACAGGGATCGATTGCAATCAATCTCGTTCATTACTATTTTTATCTGAAAGCCTCATGATCTCTAACAAGAACATCAAATTATGATATACATGTACTTCAATCACTTCATATCAACTCAATAACTTATTACCGCCAGAACTTTAGCGTTATTTTAAAGACCTTTCCTATTCGGTTTTGAACACACAGCATGAAAAAGAAATTAAATGAAACGGCCAGTTCGCTAAGAATTTCAAATAATATTGATAAAATAATTTTTCATACAATTATCCAATAAAGCTAAGGATTTACACCAAATTACAACCGCGATTGTTTCCACAAGATACGAATGTTCGAAGTAAAGGAAAAAAAATACAAGTGAAAAATCAATTTCCAAATATGCATTAACAGGGTGATTCGAAGGCAGTAGTCCGGTTTTACCTTTACGACCTTTCTCTTAAATAAAAAATTGTAAGCATGTACTAAATTTTGATTCCTAATGCATTTGAATTTAAAATTCAATATTTTAAGAATTGTAAAAAGTAGTGTCGTTAGGATGATTAGCTTCAACTATAATATTAATCTTATGAATGTACAAAAATAATTTCATACTTGTATGTGTTTCATGCTAAAGAGGGACTATCAAAAAGTATAATTCTTTATATTTTAAACTTTTCACAATATACATGTAAGGATATAAAACAGCTCATGATATCAGACCGCGTGGCCTAATGGATAAGGCGTCCGACTTCGGATCGGAAGATTGCGAGTTCGAGTCTCGTCGTGGTCGAAATGAATTTTTTTAATTATTTTTTTCTGCCAGCTCGATAAGCTTTTTTGTGGTTTTCGATGGGACATTGATTAAGTGTTAAAAATGTTGATGATGATGATATAGGTAAATACGACCAGTATTTATGAAAAAAAGTTTTTCTTAACTTGCTTTATAAAATTGTTCAAAAGTACTACCAACGCTGAGATCATTATGATGAATTTAAAATAGAATATAATATTTTTTAATCAGAATTTCACAAAGTTTTAGATCACAATGCCAAAGACAGGAAAGAAGAGCAAAAGACATAACGAGACGTAATAACAGGGTCTTACGAACGACCTGCGTATTGTACCATGATTTGTTTACACATAAATTGCCGAACAAAAACATACAATGTTTAAAATAAAACGACATATAAAATTCCTTAGAATCTGGTTACCATAAACTTGCAAATAGAAAAAAAAATCGTATTTAAACAAATATGCTCGAAACAACTTGCAACCTATGTAAACAAAACAAATTTTGTGAACAGTTTATAAATATCTATATATAACTGTTATTTCGATACTTGTAAAAATACAAACGGCCATTATCATAAAGTTATTTAGAGGGGGTGTATTAGATCTAGAGTCGAAAGTTCACCATGTTCGCCCTTTCTCATGATTCCTTTAATCATTTTTTACTGTCCTTTTATGAGGTCAAAGGCCAATAAAAAATGTCCGTTAATGACTTCTCAGTAATTATAAAATGCAACTTACGTGCTTAGCTCGTTTACCGTGACCCCTTGTTACAGTTAATAAATGCACATAATACACTAATTAGTGCAGAGCCAAACTTAATTAGTGGGTCAGGTAAAAGGCAAACGGTCAGTTTGAAGAGGACTCTCTCCTAGGACCATGTATTTGAAATCCTCCCTCTTTGGAATATTCATATTAAGTTTATTTTCTTATAATTTATCGGGTAAGTACTTATCGCAGATATCTTTTAATTCATGATTTACTAAACTGTGAAGAAAACTATTAAATCATATTCAATTGGTAAATTATTTGCTTCTTACTAGAATGGTTAACATTGAAAAAAAAAATAGAATGTGTAAGGACTGGAGATTCCAATTACTTTACTAAGAATGTTTCCGTTTTAAACTCCAAATATGAGGAAGGCGTGTGTCGAAATTTTCGAATATCCTTTCTGTCAGACTAACATATGCATAGAATAGAAATTGAATTTTGGCATATTTTATATTTGTTTGCCTAACCATTATAAACAAGAGCTTTTTGTTGAAATTAAGGCTAAAGTTGTATAATAATAATAATAATGTTAATTTGTCGAAGTACCTCTTTAACTTTGAATGAATTTCTTTTTCATAATTCATCAAATTTAAACTAAGTGCTTTAAACAATACTTCATTATGGTAGAAGTCTAGCACGGGCATTTTATGTTTTTAATGTAATTTAAAGGCTATGTGTTTTTTAAAAAATCGAAAGTTAGTGATATACATGTAATATTATGCAACCCAAGTAGTTTTAAATGTTCCTAAACAGAAAACATTCTGAATTTTCGTCTTTTGTTTAAATAAAGCAGCCAACTATTCGAATAATGAAAATATATCGATTATAACATCCCAAAATCTTCGTAATTCTGGAAGAGTTCTTTCTCCTGCTAGGAATTTTTTTTTTACTGTTTTTTACTTTCCTTAATGTAATAGGCTTGCCGTTTCTTTTACTCCGAATACAGTTATAAAGTTTTAATATTAGCTAGATAAATATAGATAAGCGTAAAACATGTATCATTAACATATCAATTTGAAAGCCCAATCGGGAAGGACCATCTGATAATAAATCATTTGCGAATAAACCCACCCCCACTCACCCCATCCCCCTAAAATAATTCGGTTTTTTGTTTGAGGGAAAAAAAATTTTTTTACTCGTGTAAGAATGACGAAGAAGAATTATGGAAGAAGATAATATGTTTTACCATGTCCATCATATACGAGTATAATGCATTTCTGTCTTACCATTTTTCATAAAAATATAATTGAATAAATATATAGAAAGAAAAACCAGTAAACATCACATTTTTAAGTTAGGGCAAATACATTGTAACATGTTTTCTTCCAATGTTTTTACACTATGTAAAATAAGAGTTATTTATACTCTACAACTTTTGTTAATTTTCATAAAGAGTTTTATCACGGTTGGTATTACATGCTTAAGCTCACAGTTAATTAAGATCTGATTTCTCTGATTTTCTTAAATCCAATTTTATCCAACGCTGTTTTCTTAAAATTATTTTATTTTATTCCATTTATTTTGCATTTACAATTAAACTATTGGAAGATTCAAAGCTTATGAAAACATATTATAGAATATAAAAATCATTTTTTAAAGAATTACTTTCTTAAAAGATGCGTTACTGATGATTTTGATTATAAATTTTTTTTACCATGTGTTCTATTAGAATGTTTTTACATTTCGTACACTGAAATAAAGAGACTTGCAAAATTTTATGGTTTGTATGAAAGTCATTTGAATTGAAACTAAACTTACAAATGCGATATCATATAAAATACCTAATTCACAAATGTTCTTTGCTACTAAAAGCAACAACTGAGAAATGCTTTTATTCACAGTTTTTACTTCCGCACGTGTGCATTAATTGAGCATGCGTGTACGTATTTCTATTAAATATTCCTATAGGTTTTTTTTTTTTGCTTTCTTGTCGAAAAGCACTAGTCTAATAAAAACAGTATATTTTAACATAAGTACTTCAGAAAAGATGAATAATATTTTTTTTCAAGATTATAACGAATTGTTACTTGTACCGTAAACGAGCAAAATAATTGGTCTATTTGTTATGGATTCCCGTTATTTACCTTTGTTTTGCTGCATTTTCCCATAATGTCGTTCTGTCGTTATTGTTGTCGTTTTTCTTTACGCAATACACAATTCATTAGTACAATCATCTGCAAGGGTTGTATTACACGAGATTAGCAGTGAAAAGTCGTGTTTACATGACAGACCGTCATTACCTGTCGTGCTAATTGTTGTTGGGACTTTTCTTGATAGTCCAGCTGGTCACTAGTTAATTGACTAGTAAACAGTCCACATGAATCAATAAATGTCTAGGGGCGATAAACTTTTATCGAAAATACATGTAGATACCACAGTTCTACTAGCATATAATAAGTTAAACGGGTTTAGTACTTTTATGAAAAGTTTATTGAAATTGAAATATTTTTTTCTATTTAAGTTGATAATTGTACCCATTCTAAGAATAAGAACATATCTAGGTCATATGCCCCAAGGGTACATGTAAACATCATCACTTAATATTTATTAGTATGTAACATTTTCTAAAATTAATATTACAATGGATGTCAATTATTTCTGATAATAATTATAAGGTTGAAACTTTCTTCACTATTCGTTTGTTTAAATTTTCAGAGGCTCAAAGGTTCCTGATTCCTCAAAGACAAAATTCACAGCCGGTTTCTTCATTTAGATATAACCCAAATCACAACAGGGTACATCACCGCAACAGTTTTACACACAGCCAAGGATTTCTCGCAAACAGACATGATACATCAAGGGAAATATTTCAAACACGACCAGGTCAACAGCTGTCTCCCTCTTTTGATAACAGGAGAAAGTCAATTTTTCGATTTCAGAACACTATAGCGGGACATCATCAAACCAAGAAACATCCTTTCGATAGCAGCGAACATATACCAAAACCTTCAGCCTCTGAATCGGTGAAGCATGCATCAGCCCACAAGCCATTCCATGTCGATCATAAAATTTCAAAACCCGAGTTTAGTTTTTTATCTGCAATGAACTCCAACTTCAAACCTACAATCCCTCTGAAACCACCAAGTCAGCATATCTTACGCACCCCTCCAGTTAGAAATTGGACACCGAGAAATCCAGCCATACAAAATACAGGAATCGCGGGACCGATGATGTTTAACCCTGTCCATAGAAGGCGCCCTTTTCAACCCTCTTATGTTAACAACAGACCGAGACAAATGCATCAAAGAAGATTTCATCCTCCAATGAGAATTTCCACTGGGAACTTGTCGGGGCAGCAAGGACTTCTTGGGTCTCCTTCCGTCCTAAATGCGATCCCTAACATTCTGCCAGAAAACACCGTCATTGCACCTGCGGAGGAAAAATCTGATGTTGTCAAGAAGGACATAAGCTTGCAAAAACCTACTGAACATACCAACAAAAATCCAGACCATCTCACAGTCGCCATAAGTCCGTTGAACTCTGAACCTCTGACTAAACCTGTTGAAACTGCAATCAAATCAGTAACTGTTCCTAAACAGAAGCCACTACGAAAAGCAATTAAAGCAAAGAAACACAAATCCGGTGTAAGAAAAACAAAGAAAAACGTCACTAAACAAAAAGCAACAAAGCCATCTAAACCTTTGCCTTCCAAGGTTGTGAAAAAACCCAAAGAAAGGCCGTCTAAGAGTAAGACTAAGAAAAATGAAAAAATAACCCCAGCGCCTAAAAAAGAATCCAAACCCCGCATTGTCACAGATGCACCTACAAAAGCACCAACAACCACGGAAATGTCCCCAGTCGACGATGATTTCCTTCCGGGTGGATCTAGTGGTTCCTGGGAAATGCCGGATCACGATTTCCCCAATTCGGGCTCACAAGAAGTTATGAATGTATTTGGTAGAGAAAGGTTTCTTCCCGGCTGCCTCTGCACCATGTTTTGCGGTCATGGGTTCGAATTTGCCGGGTTTTGTGGAGCTTCATCCGCCGAATTCTTCCGTCCTCGTCTCTCCAAATGTTGTCCAGTCAAGAATGGCTCGGGCGGTAACAGTGGACACATGCCTTTCTTTTTCGATGACTGAATATTAGTCCTGTCTACAAAACTATTTATATTTTGTTTAGTAATTTTTTTTATTTTTGTTCAATGAACAATCATTTGTCTTTAATTATCATATTAATGAACGAAAAGGTCTCCATACAATCCTTATTTAATATTTTAGTCACTTTTTTCCTTCGTTAAGTCATTGATAGTTTAGTGTATAACGTGGGGGGGGGGGGGGTCCGAGAAAAATGTCTTGTTTGCCAGGGGGATCCCAGGCCTGTTTTCGATCACTCTACTATGTGGATTGAATAAGTTTGAATTTTCCACGGGTGTCAGGACCCCCAGACCCCCCTCGATCTTCGCAAGACCCTTTCCCCATTTTTTAAAAACAGATAACGAAGTATTTATGAAGTTGGCTGAGTGATCAATAAATTATCATTTAAGTGTAAATCTACCTTTAAAGATATTTAATAATTATGTGTTTTAGCCAGAAACTAAGTGCAGAATATTTCCCTGTATTCAGGCTTTGGAATTTCATCCATTTCCTCCATAGCTTTATTCTTAGCTCTTCTTTTCAAGGAGATTAACATGGTCTTGAAATGACTATGACCATCCAGCCCTCCTTAATACTGTGAATAAAATGTTTCAGTCTGAAAATATTATTTGGTAGAACATTCATTGCATATACCGGTATGTCTTTATATAGATCTGAGAGGTGAATTTTCTATCAACAATAGTACTGTTGCAAAATTTATCTAACCCTTTTTATAATTTTAGAAAATATATTTATATCTATATTCATAAATCATCATTAAATGACTTTTTACTTAATGTACTGAGCAAATATATGGTTGGTAATAAAATATTCTATGGTTAACGCATATAGCTTTTTTTATTTTCTTATATAATAGAATTGGTAGTATAGAACATGTTTATTCAAACTAAATTTATTTCCGTATTTCGTAGGTTATGTTCGATAAGTGTATATGATCCTCTATTTTTTTCCAACCGTGTTGCTTAATTAAAAACTGAACAAAGAACTCATTCGTTACATGCTCTCACATTACAAGCTGATCGTGAAGGCGAATTGACCGGATTCAAAATGTCAGGGAATGATATAACAGAATTGGTACTAGTATTATAGAGGACGCTCGACCGAATATCGATGATAGTCTTGCTACAAAGCACGACAATTTGCACAAAATGTGTCGCCACCATAATGCTGCAAAATCATGATGATTTAAAAGGTTCTGGTTTCTAGTATTAAAATAGGTTTTTTTTCTTCAAAATATAACAAAACCGGCAGTGGCCTATTTGTTTGTAAAACATTAGTCTCATATTTATTAGACTCTCGCTCTCGAAACTTTTATCCGCCATGTTTGTTTGGTTTTAAAGCTAGATAGGGTATTATTAGATGGAAAATAATTCTGCAAGCATAGCAAAGTTTATCTACAATAGCTTAAAAGTTATATATTAGAGCAAAATATTCGTGTTTTTACAGAGAGACAACATAAATGCAACGTGTCGAGTTTCAATTGCTTTAAAGTATACAGAATTTTTTGAATGCTGTGTAAAGTTAATTCTACGATTAACGTTATAAACCTACAAAGGACGGCGCCAAAATTTAAACAAAGATAATTGTTGTACAAGTTATATCGACACAATGTTTGTGTTATATGTAGACTATACAGCTGTTATATGATCTGTCAGTTGTTAGGACAATCCCAGTGAGTATCAAATAGAGAGAAATTATGACAGACTAAAGCAAAATCAACATTTGGTACCGTTGCAAAATGCCGGTATATTCAAATGGAGAGACTTCTACAGAGTATACAGGTGTGTGTAAAATAACCTTGATTTATTTAGGATAGAAATTCAATGATAGTTTGGCGCATATGGACATTTTTTAACAATACGAGTATTTAGGATTTTCGATGTGTATATCGATAAGTACAATAGACAATTTTCATATGATTTAAAAGGTTGTGGGGGATTAAAAGCAATGTACATGCATGAATAAGAAATACATGTATCTGTCATATACAGACAGTTAGATTATACTTGGTCCTACCTGCACCTAACAAATTCAGGCACATTCCAACAAGTAAGAAGAAATCATGTCTAATCATAAGCGTCCATTTGATAAAGTTAGAATAAAATCCATTTCTAAAACTACTGGTAAACTCAGATCACACAAGCAATATCATACATAATTAGCTGAAATGAAATTGTTTGAATAGTAAGTTTTCGAGAAAAGTTCCGTCCGTTCACCTTTGCTTTAAATAACATACTTTTAATTATCGAATAGAATCATCAGTATATATCAATGAATTAAAGCATAACATTATCCTTTGATCCTAGAAATACAGGAAGGAATTTGTTACAGCTATTCAATTTATAACAAAACAAAAAAACGAAACTAGAACCATTTCCAAGGGATACCTACAATCGCGTGTAAGCAACTTATACAGTGATTACGCACCATTCATTAAAACATTATATCGTTTCTCTTATAATTCGACACGCAGTAATAAAACAACGCTTTTTTCAAAGTTATTCTGGTGGTAAATATTAAATCCAGAAGAAATTTGCATTTCAGAAGTAATTTGATGAATCGTGGCATGCAATCAAGTGGCCGTTAAACTAGAAATCCCATACATAGGCATATCCTTGGAAGCTGTCAATAAAATTCATATTAGGAAGAACAAATTATGATCTAAACGATAAAAAAAATTACAACAAGGGAGCATTGTGGAATATTTATTTCAATTGAGATGCTCTTCCTGTTACTAACACATTGCTTTTTCCACTAAAGCTTCTTCAATTTCGCCATTTTTGTCTTTCATTTCCATTTGTGCGTCACACATAAGTTCTGGTTATTGTATTTTGGCTTAATAACAAGAATTCTCCCCCGAAATCTCTTTATAATGTAAAGAATGCATACCATGTAAACAGTTGAATTTATCCGGAGACTAATAAAGCTGACAAGTTTCCAATTTACAGAACATATTTGTTCCTGGTTCGTACATTTTGATCTTTCAGGGTTTTTTTTCTGTCTACATGTACCTCGTACATATACAACTTGTTATTAAAATTATAATTGTGCATTCATTCCAAATAAAATCCAAAATGATTCTTTTTAAGTTTCTATATACATTTATGTAAAACCGTATCTTCTGATGAAATTCAATTTAAACTGCATGGTTTCAAAATAAAAACAAAACGAAATTTTTTAGGGGGGGTTATACATCTTTGATAAAGTTTTTTAATAAACCAGTTTATACGTAAAACTTTTGGTGAAGGGTTTCAAAATTATATGGAAGTTTAAAAATTAAACTATATTTGCTACCTTCAACTTGGTCCAATTAAAGAACTATAATCTGATATTTTTTAGGTACTCAGTTTGTCAATTAAAGTTTAATGAACAATGCACAAATCAATGTATTATAGTAATTCAAAGCTAGCTTCGTGGCTGTTTTTCAGGCTTCTTTAACATTGTTTCTTTTGAAATAGCAGATCACCAGTATAGAATTTTTTTTTATCAATTTTTTTTTTGCCGCTGGGTATCTTCGGTTTGTGAAAACACAAATCACTAAATGCTTAGCGCTTTAAGGCCTCCCTTGTGAATTCCAAGACGAATTCTGTGCACCATTAGATTGTTAGTGTAGGCAGAAGAGCCATGATTTTGTTGTTGTTCTGTAGAACGGTGGGTGAACCATAAGTCCTGAAGCATGCACAACGTCGACATGTTTGATCTGTTTTTAGATTAAAAAAAGACATAACACGGCAATAAGTGCAGTGTGATTTCACACTGTCTCTAATAACCACGGATTTAATCCCCCCAAAAAATCAATTGTCTTAAAAATCTTTTAATTAAGGCGGCTGGATGGTCTGTATGTACCATTTACCGTCAAACCTACTTTAGAATTTTAGACATGGTTTCTTCGGCAATAAACTTTTTGTAAGTAAAGAAGAATTCCTAATATGTAAGATTTAAACTAAGGCTATTTTCCTATGTCGTCATACAAAACTCTTCTTTAAAAGGAGTTGAATATAGCTTTTGAAATGTCCAGTAACCCAGTTTACAAAACAAAGCAAAATGGCTTCATACAGTACTTGGTTTTGAATTTCTCGTATCTGATATGAAAATTAAAGAAATAGACAAAATACAAAGCAAGAAAAATAATACATATCTATCTAAATCAGGTGATCTTTAAATAGTTTGGATATAATTAAATATATAACCATGTGTAGTTGATATTGTACTATATACAATCAATCGATGAAGATTAATATCTGGAAAAAAGTAACATTGACATGAACGGACTGGTTCGCGGTGAGAAAATTTCGCGACGACGAGACTCTCGCGAACCTCCGCACGCGAGAAATTTTCGGGAGGTTTGCGAGAGTTCTCGGTTGCGAGGACGCAGCCAGGCACAAGAAATGCGTCATCTTATTTATTTATCCTGATTATGCTTTAAACAAACTTTTAACGAACATAAAACATCGAAATACTTTTAAAAACAACAATAACTTTGCAATTAGTCGCTGCAGATGTATATCACATGTCGTGTTGACCTATGAACTCGTTAGAATGTAAAATCCACAGCAATGTATTTTTCAAAAGAAACGCGACGTTGTTTACCATTTTCATTGAATCCATTTTTGGTAAAATTGTCCAAATAATATGTTTAAAATGAATAAAAATGAAACAATATTTCTGCCTGAATTCAGGGCAAGGTTCATTTGTTAACAATCGACACAACAGGAGTTGGATTACTACACATATCTGGTAAAAGATGACCTCATGACGAGGTCAACTAATTGATAATGACAAGTGTGGTGATCGTTCCCATATGACCATTGACATTGTGAAGGTGCCAAATTAACTATTGAAAGTGTTGCTCAGGCGAGCAATGTGGCGCACAGGCTGCCTGATTTACTTGGTAATCAACCGTATTGTTGGAAATGTCCTCGAAAGGACGAATGTGTAGGTTTTTATCTTTTATCTTAAACTTTACAATTCAAGCTTAATATCAAATATCTACTCACCATTTTCCTGAAACGTAATTTGTAAGTATAAATGTCATTGATTTACTTTTCGCCATAATGGCGTTTCCTTTTTATCTCGTTCTCTGGCACAAATTTTATAGTTGTGGTATTGTCAGCCATGGAGCACTAAATCTTAATTTAGTCCAATCTTCTTTTTTCTCTCTAAATTTTATATCACCCACATTCTAGACTTTCTAAATTGTACTGAAGATTTTTGTCTTTCGACTGTTTATTAGTCTTTGTTTAGTTCTTGTCTTGAAAATAGAGTTAAAACAGCTTTATTTAACGAAAGCCTGTGACTTTCTTTTTAGAAAGAATGCATGGCAATCGGAAAACAAGAGCAGCGCATCGGGGAGTACAGGGAAAGCAATCTATCACAGAGAAAATATGCAAATGCCTCAAAAGCCTCATCTTAATGTTAAAAAAATGAAATTCTTCTGATACAATCAAAAGGAATATTTATGTACGTTTCGATGATCTTGTTTATCGTAACAATTGTTTAATAAAGATTTAATCTTATGAGGGATATTTTTACCGGTAATGTAAAGCAAACTTCGATCAATAGTACGAATAAAAGATCAAAGATAAAAGATTGAATTTGAGATCAAAGTATCTACATAGAGCACTTTTTAAAAAAAATTCAAGAATTTGAACAATACCACTGATTATCCGGTAACCTCATTCTAAGCAAAGTTGCTTCGCGGTTTATAAAGCGTAAACTGCCCCAAACCATTTTATATCGTATAAAACAAATAAATATTGAATTCATTCCTTAAAAATTTTGAGACAATTATCAGTTAAAAGATAATAATGCAATGTAAAATGAAATGAAATACTTATTGTGACGTAAGTACGTTGTTTATACGATAAACTGGGTTTTTTTTCAGCCAATCAAATGGCACGTAGCAACCAAACTGAAACGAGCTTAATTAATATAAAATGAAAACGAAAGAGTTTTAAATTGCTTTTACTATAATCACCGTAATAATTGTTGCTCTTGTGATTTGGACATCAAAAATTAGAGAATAATATTCTGTTTTAAAAACGATTAAAAGTTGTATCACGGATGCTGGATCAAGTGAAAAAGGCTAAGATTTGATGATGCATGTGTTTTTTTTTTTTCAAAACTACCTAAAAGTTTGTAAAAGAGACTATGTTGATTCTGTTTTACCAAGCACTTCTCAAAGATGTTTAAAGGCTGTTGAACCTTGTGGAACCAGGTCACAACTAGTGAGGAAGGTGCCGTGGGATACATTAAAATCAAGTGACAGCGTGGCGAATCACACTTGACAGTAAACGTTCATTGTATGTGTCACGTGACATAGCTAAGAAAATGTCACTTTAATTGATGATAATTTCAGAGAGAGAGAGAGAGAGAGAGAGAGAGAGAGAGAGAGACTAACACACATTTAAAGGAGAATACATCTAATAAGACTACTTAAGGATGATGTTTACTTAGAATGCAACATGAAAAAATCCAAAAAATGATAATAAAAACCATCTTCTGTATGTTATAGAACTTTGATTGTAGTGTAATTTTTCCTTTAAAAATTGGGTCAATGACCTTTTCTTTAAAGGTATATAATTATGTCGTTTGAAATGTTTGCGTTTTCCATTAAGCTACAAAAGTTATAAACTTTGTGCAAATTACACAGTTTAAATCAAACGCATCTAAAAGTATTAGATGTATATTCTAATTAATTCATTTACTGACCGGGTCGGTCAGTAAACGCCCAACTTTGAAGTATTTATAAGCACGTGAAGTGATAGGCTAATTTTAGAACTACACAAGATGTCGACGCGAAAACGTGGTCGGTCCGTTGGCAGTGGAATCACCCCTGCGAATGTGTTTGGAATGTTTTCTTTATCGTTGCTAAGTATATAATTAATCCAGAGGTGCTCGAATGAAAGTTCACGAGACTTCACACCGAGATTTGTTCAGTTCCTGTGAAATTTTGAGCGGAAGTATATGTGTTCGGATAATATTCTCAAAATACGTAAGTACTGGTCGTTTTTCATATCATATCCTTCTTTGATTTATGTTAAAACATGAAAATCTTTTAAGATGTATGTTTTATTTCATTCAAATTAAGCGATGATATTCAGAACAGAGTTATCGTTCGTGTTCAGCCACGTGAAGAGTTGTTGAAAATATAAACATTGGGTTGCTTAATAAAATCATAGCCATGTTTGATGGTTGTTGTGTGCAATACCATGTTTTTAAAAAAAATAATTGGTGTCTGTTTTGCTTAAAAGCTAAGTATATCGAGCCATTTTCAAGGAACAGTCTGCATAAAATAGTATATTCTGTTTCACAATTGATGCAATTACTAGGTCAGGCGCGGATCGAAAATAAACCCTTAGGGGGGATCTCTACTAAGCATGTTAATTGTTGCATTAGCAGAAAAAACATTTTTTTTTGTACTGTCACAATTATTTCTAGAACACATTTTATCCACCAATTAATGAAGATAAAGTTTAAAATCAATAAACCTCTAATTTTATATTTGACTACAAGTACCTAGATTCTATGAAAAAGACTATAAACACGAGGCATGATTTTTACTGCGAAACTGGAAGGGTCAAATAAAACCACGTGGTCTAAATTTAAATGACAATAACATTCTCAGGGGTTGGAATAAAGCGTTCGAAAAAAAAAAACAGTTTGACAGAGAACGTTGTAAAATGAGATCCTATATTGGAGACCAGTTTGAGCAGGAACATGTGTAAGAAACTTCATGCTGTAGACAGGCGGGTCACACAGCGTGTTTTCTTTGTTTAAGGGGGGTGTGCGGCCATCTTATACATTTGAGGAAAAGAATGCTAGCATTTCTTGAACTGGCTTGTTTCTGTCCGAAACTGACCAAAAATGTTGCCAAAAGATGTAAAAGCAATAAATATTAAGTCCTACATGTCATTTTGTTTGAAAAGTATGCATACAAGACAGGACAATGCCTTTTTAATCACTCAGAACAGCTATCGAACTGTGCAGCTACAGACTTATTTTGAAGATTTTGAAATCTGAAATAAATATGAAGGGGTTCATTATTTATACGCTAAAATGGCTAGTAAAATTATGATATTGGCATATTGATATCATAGTTGTATGCTTTTGTGCGAATAGCATAATGAAAAAGATAGTAAAATTAATTATATGCAAGTAAAAATTTGAAAACATTGTTCACAATATTCACAATGGGGGTAACATTGAAAATAAACAGCACTGCACCGTGTTTCAAGCAATATTTTTGAATTTAACCGTGGCATGGTCACTATTTTCGCTAAACATTATTTTCCCGATATGTTTACAATGCTTCTGTATGGCATTTAATAGGCAACCAAAATAAAATTTGATTGTCTTTTGTTGACCTATAAGCGAGTTACAGAGCTTGCAATTCTTTGTTATGTAAACAAAGTTTTTGTTTACATTTTGAATGTTGAAGTAAAAATTTCAGTTTTGGACCTAAAATGAACGTGTTGAACGTTAAGAACTGTTTATTTATGCTTAAAATGAATAAGAAAATAGACAAATCAGCTCGAAAAAGATTTTTTTACTGGTATATTGAACCGATGTAAACATAAACAGGGCATGAGCCTTGTTTACATGACAAAGAATTGTGAGCCCTGTATCTTGCTTTAAACTCTACACGGCTGACTCTCAACTTTCATATGATCATTTGAAATGCATTCCTAAAGCAGTGTAAATATATAATAAAAACAGAAAAGTAGAATTTGACCAAAATCGTTGACCATGCCCCTGTAAGGAAGCTGTATAGTTAACAATTCAACCATGAAATCTTCTTTAAATTTTGATTTGTAATTTATTTAGCCAAAAACTATTAAATCCCTAATGTTTTGGCCATAAAATTTGAATAGTTCCTATGTCTCTAGACAAAGCTCTTCTGCTAAATGAAATAAATTAAGCAGTACATGTAGTCTAAAAATAACCACAACCAAGCAGCCTTCTTAAATCACCGAAAAAAAGGGGGGTGGTGTTTCAGCCTTTCTGCCTATTTTGTCCTGCCTTAAAAATCGGCTTGCTCGTGATTTTTGGACGATCTCTAATAGGTTGAGGTTTAGCTGATAAAGTGATGTAAAACAAATAAGTAATTTTCTTTAAAATTTATTTTTTAAAAATCCTTCAAAATCTAATTTTACATTGTTGAAGATATACATACATACTAAAAATAAATGTTCTTGAAATTAATAAATACAACAAAGGAAGAGGTTATATTATCGAAGTCTTCGTCAAAAATTGTTATGTCACATTTTATTTGTCCGTGTGTGCTATGGACACATGTCATCGGTTGTAAATCTTTGTATTGATCAGTTGGTAATGTGGCTATAGCTTCTCGAGAACGAGCTTTCTTTTTCCTCATCGAATTCAATTAGCCACTCCCAGGTATCCTGGTGTCGCTCTATTATTGAAAGGATTGAATTCCCTCTCTGCGCAATTTCCTCGCAAGAGAACTAAGACATCTTGACAACACTACATAATGTAACGAAAAATGAAAGCACATATATACTCTTCAAAGTACAATGTGCTTTGAGAGTCGGATTTCATCGGCTAAAGCTTTGCAAAAGACAATTACCACCCATTATGGAGACAAAAGGTGACGATTTTATTCGTCTGGATTTTATATCTGATGATGTGAGTCCAAAATAACAAGATTTCTTTTCAAATTGCACACCCTCGGCTATTACAGTGTTGGTATTTCTACATTTAGAACCGTTTTAACAAGAGCTTTCGGTATGATGTAACTATCTTTTTCTTACGTCAAAAAAAGTTGAAAATGACGCTGGTTTCAAGTGAAATATACACAGTTTTGTTCAAGAGTCAAACAAATTTTATTGATTTCAAAGAGCCATGGCTGAGTGGCCAGCAAAGAAATAGACAGGTCTACGTCACATTGCTGTTTGAACAACTACCCAAATTTCAAGCTCCTGTTAAAATGGTTATAAAAATATTGTCATATATTTTTATTGGCCTGACATGTACATGAAAATTCAGGTTAAGTTACATGTAGTTCAATATGGGGGAATATTTCTGATTTTTTTTCATTTAGATTTGTAAATATTCCAGTCATAACGCTAGTAAAAATGGCATAATGTCACTTTAAGTTCAGTTTAATAAAGTTTATAAAAGTCTTATCAACGGCTTAGTTATTAAACATATTAGGTCAAAATCACAAAATGTCATTACATTTATTTCATGATAATTTAAACGCCCGACTTTACTACTCAATTTTTCGGTTTTTTATCTGACAGCATAGCGCCTTTATTGTAAATGTATATTTAGTTACTTACTGTAATATAAATGTATTGTGCCTGCTGTAATGTATTAGTACTGTCCCCCGTGTGCTGTACACTATTGCACTTACAGCACTGTAAACGTGACCGTGACCGTTTTTTACTTTAAGAAGCTTGCTATCAGGATCGCCTTCTACTCACAATCAGTTTACCCTACTGTGAACGTATTGAACCTACAGTACTTACTGTAATAATTAAATAACTACTAGAGATTACAAATAAATTTCATGCACACAAGACTTTCTTTTTCATTTCAATTTAGCGGACTGTTCCTTTTTATTTGATTTTAATTTTGTCATTCGAAGTATCTAATTGGTAATTAAGCATTTTATGATCATTGGCTTTCTTACAATAACAGTATGCTTACCGATTATTGTTTTACGATATCGATAGGTACATCGATATTTAATACGTGTATCGTTCAAGTTTCATAAATAACAGACCTTTTGCATAACTATTTGAAGCAATCAAACAACCAACGCTCTTACCAGTAAGATCTACAGGGCGGTGATTCTTTTTGTATTAGGTATACATGTATAAATAACCCGCATTTCTGATTAACATTCTTTTTCCCGGACATTTGTATTTACGTGTCTTAATACCAATAACTACTTAAAATGGTCTATAATTGAACGTTTGACAACATCTAGAATGTTACATATCCACATATTATAGTTTTGTTTATAAACATAAAAACAGGAGGTTGTTAAATATATAATTAAAAGAAATACACGTAAAGAATTGTTTCAACTCTTACGATGTTGCTATTTTCGACGAAATAGAATTACTGAATAAACGCATAAATGTACACTATGTATTTATTCGTTACATGCTATTGTTGATGTAGTATAGAGTCCCCCTAACCACCACTCTCCCACCCACCCCCCACCCCTACAAACACTTTTTCTTGCAGCAAACATTTTTTTTTTTACATATAGAAAATCGAAAGAAAATTGAAATATAGAAAGTTCTCATCCCCACCCTTTTGGAAGCATGTACAAAAATTATATAGGAATATTAAAAAAAGTAACAAGGATAGAAGTTTTAGGTACTTTGGGCAAGTGGTCTCTTTTTCTTTTAATATTTGTCAATATCATCCCCTTTCGAAAACGATGCTACGTGCCTGGAGAGAGAGAGAGAGAGAGAGAGAGAGAGAGAGAGAGAGAGAGAGAGAGAGAGAGAGAGAGAGAGAGATTTTGATGAAAAATGACCAAGACGCCAGTTTCAACGCTTTTAGAACATTGGACTAGAACCTGCAATTCCGTTTGCCTTCCAAACACTTATTGATATCGTCAGAAACAGTGATCTCTGCACGAATTAGCGCCCAAGATACTATTATTACAAGTTGATCGTCAGATAAAGGAACAGTTAATCTACAGATAATAGAAATTGTCTCTCGTATCGATTGGAACAACCTCCTTAATAGGCTTAAGACAGGATGACGATTCAGATGCTGTTGCCCGGATGTAACCAATACCCAATAAAACAGTTGCAAAATACCGCCTACCGAGAACCATATTTAAAACTATGCTAGTCGGCATGTTCTTGTGTCAGTAATAGCCAATATGTCGCCGATGAAAGCACCTGTAGTGAGTCTAGCCGCTCTCATTATTCTACTCATCTCCCAGGCGCTGGCTGAAGATGATCAGAAGGTAAATTTTAACTTTTTCTCCTTTTTTGATCTACCAGTTTTAAGGTAGTGTTTATTCTTTTGTTAAACCCGAACAAAAATTATTTTCATTTAGAAACCTCTTTTTAATGATCATTGTTATGAATGTTTTTAACAGTTGTTTTGTTATCCCAAAAATGTTTAACTTTAGCATGCCTTGTTTGAATTAATGTTTCAATAAGCAATGTATCAAAAAATTCAAAAATTTCAGAATAGCGACCGTGAAGATGTTAAACTATGATGTTTATATAAATCAAATGAATGGTTCCAAATAAATGAATATGAGAGTATACGGAAACCAACGTGTATGAATAAACTGTTAATGCCAAAGTTTTAAGTCCGGATCAAAAGTGGTCGTAAATTAATAAATAAAGAAGAGTTAAAATCTAATACAAATTATACTTTGTCTCAATTTACTCTACTAAGTTGTCAGAACTTGTGTCCAAACCATTATTATGTCTCTTATATATATATGTATACAATAAAATATGTTCAAAAATATGTACTATAGATACATATGTAGAATAAGCATTCAACAAGCACGCGATTTTTTTTATTCATGTGACGAAAACGAGGACAGACTATTAAATTACAAAGCCATACAAGTAAACAAGCTTAATAGACTCTAAAGAGACCCAAAAAATTATATTATCTTCTCAAACAAGGAGGAAGACAAACTGATTTTAAATAAATTGCTCTTAATGAAGTCTGGAAAATACTATATGTCTCGCAGATATAATTAAATTCCAACGTTTGAAATAAAATACAATTTATCAACATGTTTACAAAAAAGATATGAAAATTAGTTGCCGATAAAAGCCACTCTTTGTACTGTGGATAGTTTGATGAGAAGGAATGATTATTTATCTTTTCTTTTACCCTTTTGATCCCACAACTACAATAAGACAGTGCGGTAAGTCAAACCTGGGTAAATGATCTACAACGTATTAATACATATATGAATCACAAGTCCTGTGATTGTATTTCATATCATACCAGTCTAACGAGTACCATGCCTGTTTTATATGATTTTTTTTTTATTTATCTGAATTGGGATGTGCTTATTTCTGGTAGCGAAATTCAGTTTCATTTCACTGAATGTGTATTTTAACATAGTAAGGGATAAAGCAAACACGTTATTTAATAGAATATTTTCTGCTGCTTTTTATTGCTATCTTCTACATTGGTACGTAAACTTTGATGCTAATGACAAGTGATGGAATACTATCTGTAATGTAAATACTCTTGGTTACTGACGAATAGCTCATTACCAATTCCTCTCTTGAATTAATTTAATTACCATTTCTTTTAATTAGCAACTCTTTTAACGACATTGATATCGACTTGCTATATTCCGAATTATTTAGAGGCAGGTGCTGACTGGAGAAATTGAACTAGATTAACCGACAAAAGAACAGGTTGTGTAAAGTAATGTAATTAGTATTCGAAGAGAAGTGAAGACAATGCTCATATTTTTATGATATCAATTTTATCGCCGATTCAAACAATCGCGTATTACCAATGTAAATTAATGTGCATGCGCGGATCTAGAGGGGGGTCGGGGGGGTCCCGACCCCCCCTGGAAAATGAAAATTTATTAAATTTACATAGTAAAATTATCGCGAAAATATGCCTCGGACCCCCCCTGGCAAACACAATTATCCTTCGGACCCCCCCCCCCTGGAAAAAAATTCTGGATCCGCGCATGATGTGTGCCCTTTCGCTTCTAATATCGGATATTGTAGACATCGCCTTACTTTGATAACTCCCTGAAAGCAAAACCCTAAGCTAAAACATAACATGGTTAGATTAATAATGATGTTGGCTGCATTACAAGTTCATGGATTGTAGCATATTGAATATTTAGGAAAATGTCTTGAAAATATTGAGCTGCGTGCAGGCAAGTGAAAAAATCTAACTTATGGAATATTAGTTTTTCATCTAATATGATATTATCTCAGAATGAAGATACGTTTGTTGTTTTGATTTTCCATATGACTGGATGAAATGTTAATATGAAATTCATTTAAGTTTATTTCTCTGAGGATTTTTACCGTAAAGTAAATTTTCTATGGACAAAGAAATTGTTTTTCGCATGACAGTCGCACACATAGATTCACAGCAAGAATACGTCAACGGTGATGAAATAATTAAGTTTTATAATTCCCATTTGCAAAAAACTGTTTGAAGGTTTTGTGTACTTACTGGTGTGCATGGTGGAGCGTCAGTAGAAAGTTCACCAAACTTCGCTGCGAGGGATGTATAGAAATGTTGTCAATATAGTTAAATGCAATCATGGGGTATTAGTAACAACCTTAAGTTTTGAGAAAGAAAATATTTGTGATATTAATTAAGTTGATATCGGTATCAAATCTACTTCATGGGCTTACACATACAGGCTTTGAATAATAAGTGCGGTCACACGATGCGATTTTTCATCAGATTTCCCATCCAATTTTTTAAATCCGATTTGCTTTCGACTGAAATCATACTGTGTGACCATATTAGTCGAAAGTCCAATGCAAAGTCTGAAAGTCGATTGAAAATCTGATGTGCGTCCGAATTTCAATCGACTCTCAGGTGAGAATCATAACTTCACACTTACTTTTTCCCACATATAAAAAATACTGAATAATTTTAATTAATCAAAAATCGATTGTAAAAATCGCATCGCGTGACAACCTCAACAATCGACTTACCTGAGTCGATTGAAAATGTGATGAAAATTGCATCGTGTGACCGCACTTTAACACTATATTATCGACGCATCACGTTTCTGCAAAACACATGAAATAATAATGTTTCCGTAAAAATGTGCCTATTTAGTGCCATAACATACGATACAGTATTACAAGTTTCTGTTCGGGCACCACTATGTACTCAACAGTCCTTGAGAATTTAGTCCGGATATTGCATATTCTTTACACAGATAAAAATGTTCTTATTTGTCACTTTTGCGCAGTGTTGCTGTCAGAAGGATAATTTTAATAAACGTTGAAGTTTAAAATTCAGAAATGTTAACATACAACTGAATTTTTGCTTTGTTCCTCGGGGATCATAAGACATATCAATGTTTTTTTTAGTCCCGACAACAAGTCAAATATGTTTTCATGCTTAAAATTATTTTCCCTCTTATTTTACCAGTGAGACAATTTTCAATGTCTTTGGTATCAGTAGACTTCATTATAAAAGATCCTTTTTTTCATTTCCTTTATCCTAGGTGAGGTGTAAAACTGCACTCGGAGCCCCTCGCTTGCTTTCGCACTCTATGAGCGTATTGTATATATTAAATAGTCATTTTTCTTAGACATCCTTCTCTGTTGTAATCTGCACTTTGATCTGATAGTCTATAGTTGACAAAACGCTCAGCTATTCTTTTCACTGAAAAAGCTGTTTTCACTTTCCTATAAATCTTCTTTTTTTTGTAAAAAACTGAAAATTTTGTTTTTGTATCTATTGTTGCAGCCGTCAGTTTTGTTTAACCATTCTATAGTCGGAATACCCTGATGTAATATGGCAGATTTCAAATACATCATGTAAAGCAGTTTTCGTGGATCACAACATAATCAAATAATTCTAATTTAAGTTTAAGAATAATTAATGTTGGTTTTAACAATCTTACATCTGCTCTAGTTATGAATGTAATGTGGAAAGTTTGTCAACGTACGCTTGTCAAAAAATGCCATGGTGATATTTAAAACAAAGGATTTAACGACCTCCCCCGTTCATCATTTAGAATTTTAATTCCCAAAAGCACTCAATAAACGTAACACTATTGTCAGTTATGGTCTCAATGAGGGAGAACAACAAACAAGGATTAAATCTTATAAAACAGATCCCATTGAAAATCTCAAATAAAGTAATGTCGAGAACATTAATTTTCCATTTTTACGACAAAAACGAAATGAATTGTATACTGTACATGAAGGCGTATAGCAATAATGTTCAAACCTGAAGCACTAACTTTATGATAAAGGCGCCGATACGAAGGAGTTATTGCCAGACCTCTTGATGGAAAATGTTAATGGTATCAATTAATCCTCAAGACATTGAACGGAGTCGTTTATTATTAAACTACTAGTACATTTCAAAATTAAAAACAGTCCAAAATGAATTTAATTTTAGCTCACCTGAACCAAAGGTTCAAGTGAACTTTTCTGAACATATGTTGCCTGTCATCTGTCTGTTTATCCCACTGTTAATTATTACATTTTTCAACTTATTCTTTCAGCGCCAATAAACCAATATCAATTTAACACTAACCATTCCTTGTGAAGGACTTTCAAGTTAATCTAGAAGTATTGAAGAACACCGCTGCCCTTTCCAAGCGGAAATGTATAGGAAATGATGTAAACAAAATGGGGTGTTTGAAAAATTCTTATTATAAAACACCAAATAACCAGCTGGTTATTTTTTTAACTTTCGCACATTTAGCTTTATCATTTATCGGGGTTTTTTTTCAAATAGAATTTGCATTTTTGATCGATGAGGCAAGAACACAATAATGAACTAGATTCGGTTTTAATTAAAGGCTCTGTCTTTATTTTATGCTTATACGATTTCTGCTGATGTAGATTCTACTATAAAGAGACATCGATTCAGTTTGAGCATAGTTTAAAAAAAAATTATTGAATCTTTCAAAAAAAAAGACAAAATTAAGTAATATTAGTTCTAATGGTCAAGCAATATTTAAACGCCAGTTTGTAAGTTTCTAGCGAGATATGTATATATTTTTTTTGTTACTAAAACCAAGCTCTTTACATTGCACAAACCTTTTTTTAATACACTATAAATTGTGACCCCTCTAGCTCTGTTGTAACTTGACAACTGCACTTTAAGTCGAGTTTCTTATGAGAAATACTTTAGTAAATTAAAAGCGCTCATGGCAATAAAAATGGAACAATTAAATTCGAAAAAAAATCACCTTAATTCGTGACAATATCTCATTTTGTGACAAAAATATCTAACAATACAAGTGCAATCATTGTTATATTTGCAGTTCTACTTATTGGGCAAGAAAAACTTCAATCAAATTAATGTTGTTTTTTGCGCTTAACCGTTGTAATTTTGTCAGAAGTCAATACAACGAGGAAAGGCAAATTGGGATCGAATTTCTCGGCAATACTTGTGCTATTTACAAGAACCAATTTAGTGACCAAAGGATGTTTATGTAGAGATTCCATTACATCCTTAACATAATTCTTCCAGTAAGTAAGGTCATAAACTCCATACCACTGTCGCCATTGAATTTCTCCCAGATGTTAAATGCGCTAGATTAGAGTTGTCATTTTTAGATATTGATTATATCCCCCGTAAAATAACAATGTAGGAAAATATCCACCTCAGAATGAAATATTTGGGATTTTTTTGTATTACAAAACAATTGGCGGACAATATGGCACTATATAAGATTCATATTACAATAGGGTCTTATCGGTAATTTGTAGGCTCCCAATCTCCTCAAAATAAATCTCTCGTTTTAGTTCAAGCTGAAACAAAATCAAGTGCATTTATTGAAAGAGTATTTGTTTCCTCGATTAAAAATAAGGACGAGTAAGAATAAAATTAAAAGTGTTTTACTAACTCCATTTCTATAACACTTTTTATTGTCCCCTTTACATTGAGTGAATAAAACGTTACCAACACAATACTAAAATTCCAGGCCGTGTAAGAATATCACGGCATACTTGTAATAAAAACCCTCAGTTTCCCTGATTGAATCGCCTGTTTTTCATTTTCTGCCGCCTGAGAGTTCGGCCTTACATTTGTCTTTTCGCTCTTTGAATTTAGTTCTTTTGTTACAACCTTCGGTAGATTTTTTCAGGATTTTTTTTCCAAAATAATCAATTGTTTTCAATATACATGTATAATAATCCACAATGCCTCAAACCGTTGAAATATTAAAATCCACGATTTGAACAAAATCTCAAAGACGTGTTCTGTTGGGGATCAATTAATCATTCAATTCTAGCGCCGATAAGACGACAGATACTAATTACATCCGGGTCTTAGAACTTACTTGCATCAAGCAACCGGAAGTGATATTTTATCACGAGGTAAGATTTGCAACAACCTACTCAAAGGCTTTCTTAAGAAAGGGTCAAAGATCGTATATTTACTACTTAAAATGTGAAATAGACATGACTCAATTAATTAGCGACCAGTCCAAAGTAAAATTCTTCTACCCGGTACAAATACATTTATATTGACCAACAAAGGTTGAAACATGCAACTAAAAGATGTATTATAGGACACCATCAGAATTTTTCAATTTTGTTAAAAGAACGATAGAAAAGAGTGTGTTGATTTTATATGTGAAATTAACATCTTTGAAAATCAGTATCCTAATGTCCTTTACAAATTTTAGATTATTGAGAAATAAGTACAAATTTTAATTGTCAATAATCTAAATTTTCGTAAAGGAAACTAACATTTGCCCCTTACACAACTCCAACATCTAACTAAAGGATGTTTCGCTTTAAATTGACAGACAGATTTACTCTTGTTGTAAGATCTTCCAGCAATAAATAAAAATTGATTCTGACTGCTTACTTCGTAGGAGAGTTTTGTATCAAAAGTGATTTTTCAAATTTTTTTTTTTTTGCGACTGAACCAAAACAGCTTGAGATTGTTTTCATTTGAAGCATGTGATTGATGTCCAAAAGGTCCTAGTTTCGTCGCACTCGTGAACAAAACTGACATGCTTTTAATTCAACTGAATATAGGGTTACCCAATAACACTGTTGCAAAGCTTTTTCTAAGCTAAAATATGTCTTCGGGAGATATCCCACTCAGTTCTTGTTGTAAGCTAACATAGGTGTCCAGTGATATCACGAACCCCACCAACATAGTTATTCTGAATTTACTGTAAATACAGACAACACAATCCATTATATCCATTACGTGTTGGCACGATCCATTTCTTTGTATTCTCGAGGGAATTAAAATTCAGCAATTGACACCGGTTGCAAAACCCGAGATTTATTGTCTTCTCTAGAAAATCTTACAGATTAAAAAGACGAAAGAGATTTGGGCGATCTTTTGCAAAAAAAATGCAATTTCTTCCCTTTTATTGTAGATTGGAAATATTGTTATTATTATTTCTTTCCTCTTGGAGAAAAGCACCCATTTTTTTCACTCGTTTTAAACCACTGAACAAAAGGAAATGTATGTAATAAAATATGTATAGTTTTATTGAATAATATAGTATTTACTGAGGACGATGTAGACAAAACTCATTGTGCCAAAAGTATAATCTTTTTTTAAGCTCTAGTAGTGTTATCAACCCAAGAAAGACAGGTCCATTTTCAAGGATGTAGAAATTGGCCCTAACCTGTGTGAGATTAAGATTTTTTCAATGATGCTTAAAAAGATGAACAATTTTTAAAAAGCATGGGCAGTTTTAACATTGTCCTAAAGTGTAATATATTAAGGTATGAAATTTAAAAATCTGCAAACACACATTTGATCATGGTGAGTGATTTGTAGAGTTCATAATGAACATAAACTATAACTAATTGATAGTTACTCCTTTTTCTTGTCTACTACACGTGCTAAAGAAGATTTCTCCAGCATGTTCAGATCTGATTTAGCTTTGGTCCTTGGAGTCGTCTAAATAACGATCGCCTTCAGCTGTAAAAAAAATAACAATTACCAAAACACGTGTTGGGACGGCTCATTTGTGAAATTAAATCCAACAGAAAAAATTTAAACAAAATCAATAAATGATGAATAATTATGAATATTTGAATTATATACTTATTATTGTTACTAACAAGTTCTTACTGTATATAATTCATAAAATTGCGAAAAAAAGTTGCTTTAATAGATGTACTAATATTTTAGGATCAAGCGCAAAACATCTGCACTTGCAGAAGAAAAATAGTTATACGACTGTTGTTTCAACATTGTATACCGGTTAGAGATAACACATCATCTATTAGTTTTGGATTTTGGCATGGGATCCGCACCGTTTGATTTCGTTTCTACTGATATTGTTTTCAAGCTAACGGGTGCCCGGTGATAAGAAACTAGTATGACTGTCATTTACTACAAATCAAAAGAAATCAGCCTTTCGTAATTAGATATTGACTTTCAATAATATAATATCCAAAACTGTAGTGGTACACGACATGGTACGTATAGAACTACATGTTTTATTTATCCCATTATGACGCATTTGTTGTGTGTATATGTAGTAAATGGTTATAAATGGTAACAAAATTGTAAGTTATAAAATCTTGTGTTCGAACCATTTCTGCATGTGCATACAATAATATATGTTTAAACTTATAGGATGCATCTATTGTGAAGGTCTTTTTATCAGAATCACTACAAGAACGAATTATTGTATAGTTGTTTTTTTTTACCTACATATTCACCTTTATTTTATCCAACTTATCTCATCCGAACGTTAAATACGTGATGCAATTTGATGGATTGCATGCGTTTGACACCGAGTCTTTCCTACACAGACAATTATATCTATAATCTCAATTTTATCATGTGAATTGGTTGTTAATTTAGCATATACATCACGCAGAATATCCTCACGTGATAATTTGTATGTACTTTTCTTGATTTTATCGCATCAGTGAAACTATTTTGGAACTTTTTGCTTGAAAAGAAGGGAATGTAAACATGTAATATTGTCTGTGTAATGCGTACAGGCAAGCAAGTAAACAAATCCAGGTATTATTTCTAGATGAACATACAAACTGCTCTCTTATTGCTTCAAAATAAAGCTAATATACCTGAAAAAAATATTACATAGACTAAAACAATGTAAATTCTGGATTCATTTATTTAGAAACTAAAAGCATTCAACATAAAAAGCCGAATTTTACAATAAAACTCGAAACATTGTTCATTCTGGGAATATATATGGAAATGAAATTTAAGTAGACAGGACTGCCTGAATCCTCGCAATACATGTACTCCGGAAACTAATTTTCTCCAAGTAAATGTCGAAACTTTCTTTCATTAGAGTTCATTTGATAGAACTGTGGCCTATTGTTTATGAGGTTGTTTTCCCCAACGGTAAAATAACTTTAAATTTGTGTCAAAATAAAATCTTTTACTCGAATAACATGAGATTCTGACGGAGAAATAATGAAATTACATGTGAGTGTGGTTTTATGAGTGTTAGGAATAAAAGCGAATAATGTCCCTCTCTGCGAAAATTAGTTTCAAGTCATTGCTTTTCAGTCGATTTACCCTTGTTAGACACACGAAAATCCTCGTATTTCCGTTTTGTTCTCTTGCTGTACATTTTGATTACTCTTATGTTCTGTCTCAGACGGAAAAGTCGATTTTAAAGATGAAAATGTGTCGTCTTCTAGACGATTGAATTTGAAACATTAGAAATATGCAAATTGACCCAATAACAATAGGCAAGTTTTCATCGTCATAAAATTAATATTCTAGTATAAAATGATCTGATAATGATCTATAAATAAAGTGAAAGTAGAAAACATAGCTATTTTTAAGGATATGTTTGTGATCATGTGTGGTCATGCAGCGTTTGATCAGCCTTTGAGAGAATTCGAAGTTTTGACGAAAACCAAATGATGTTGATGGGGATAGAGATATATTTTAAAAAAAATACATGTATTAGAATTTGAATTTTTGTATCACTTTTTCTTGTAGATTAAAGGTGAATTGTGTATTCCATTACGAAAGTACGATTTTAAGCTGGCCGTATGTTTTGATTCCGATACAACACGTTTTACAAAGACGATTGAATCAGCTATTAACAATGGACCGGAAATTGAAGGAATCCCCGGGTATCTCAAACTCATCAAAAACGACAATATAATGCCTGCTGATAAAAGGCGGTTTGATTCCATTGCATATGGGTCTTCATTTGATCGCTTTAAAAATAAAAAATCTGTAGATTCCTCTGGTTCTGAGAGATATTTATTCAGCGGTGTCCAGAAGAGGTTTCCCTTTGATTCAATAGCTTATAGACCGGGGGGTTTTGTAAAATTTACCTCCAAAAGAATTCCATATCTGTATGGTAACTTTAAGTACGGCACCCATGGATTATTTGCCAAGAAGAAGACGTTTGATTCCATTGCACACGACTTCGGATCATTTGGAGGTTTCTCGAAAAGAACCCCGGACTCTACATACAATCAACTTGACGACTTTGGAGGGTTGGCCAAAAAGTCTTTTGATTCTATTGCTAACAGCGCAGGACCCTTTAGAAGGTTTTCTAAACGATCCGTACATTCGAAAAAACTCGGAGAGAGCAAATTAATTTCTAGACGGAAACGCTCATTTGACTCCATTTCGCATCAGTCAGGACGGTTAGGGTTGTTTTCGAAACGTCGATCGTTTGATTCCATAGCCAATCTCTCTGGTTATTTCGGAGGATTTTCAAAAAAATACGGGTTAGATTCAATAGCCCATGGACCTGGTAGTTTTGGAGGATTTTCAAAGAGATATGGGTTAGATTCAATAGCCCATGGACCTGGTAGTTTTGGAGGATTTTCAAAGAGATACGGGTTAGATTCAATAGCCCATGGACCTGGAAGTTTTGGAGGATTTTCAAAGAAATACGGGTTAGATTCAATAGCCCATGGACCTGGAAGTTTTGGAGGATTTTCAAAGAAATACGGGTTGGATTCAATAGCACATGGACCGGGAAGTTTCGGAGGATTTTCCAAAAAATACGTTATGGACTCAATTGCTCATGGACCGGGGAGTTTCGGAGGATTTTCTAAGAGATACGGGTTAGACTCAATAGCACATGGACCAGGGAGTTTCGGAGGATTTTCAAAGAAATATATAATGGACTCGATTGCTCATGGACCTGGTAGTTTCGGAGGATTTTCAAAGAAGCACAGTTTGGACTCCATAGCTCACGGGCCCGGTAGTTTCGGAGGATTTTCAAAGAAGCGCACTTTAGACTCTATAGCTCATGGACCTGGTAGTTTTGGGGGATTTTCAAAGAAGCGCGGTTTAGACTCAATATCTCATGGATCCGGAGGTTTTGGGGGATTTTCAAAACGATTTGATTCTATCGGTAACAAGTCTGGGATGTTTTCCCGATTTTCAAAGAAATCAGCAGATGATAAAGAACATGTGAAAAATTCTGCAGACTAATTGAAAAATCTGTCCTATAATGTCAACTCATGGAAAGTTACTCCTATCATTCAAATGTCCTCCATGTTAAAAAAAAGTGATGTGTCACTGATAGATAAATGATTAAATATTCTTTATACCAGTCTTTACTGTAGCAAAATAAAACGAAGTGATTTTAGAACCATTTTAACAAGATCTTGGACTTAAGGTAGTTGTGCCAAACAGCAATGTGACGTAGGTCTGTCTATTTCATTTATTGCTGGCCACTCAGCCATGGCTGTTTGAAATCGACATGATTTGTCTGGCTTTTGAGCTAAAACTACGCAATCGGTGCATATTTCACTTGATACCGCGTCATTTTTTAACTTGTTTTGACAAAAGAAATAGATAGCTACGTCCAACCGAAAGTCCAAGGTCTCGTTAAAAGGGTTCTATTAAGTTTTAAAAAGAAATAATAAATTCAAATTTCTTTAAATATACTTGAGTTGTAGCGTTGTTTTTTTTCCATAATTCCGTAAATGATATAATTCAAGATGGAATGTGCTGTATATAGGGATTTTTTTCGCCACGTTTTATTTTTGTGCCACTCGTCTTCGAAAAGTGAGCGAATTTATTGTTATAATAAATTTCTTATCTAATCATGAATCAATGTGATATAGATGCATGGACATGTAAGAAGAGAAATATTGCTGAATAAATATGATTTATTACAAGTCCTCACGCATGCACATGCAATTTGTTATTTGTCAATGGTGACATTGAATTATGTAAGATTGAAGGCCATTAGCTGATCCTGCTGACTGTGTTATTGGAAATTGCTTACAAATACGGGTTCTTTTTGCGTCATCAGCCAATAGTGAAACTGTGGTACAGACGTCGAAACCAAGATATAAGTATGCGTTTTGAGATTTGATTTCACTAGTAATAAGGCTTCATCTGCGTCCAGGACCCTTCAACAATCAAACATCTTATACTCTGTCCCAAGATATCCTGAATTCATATTTGCCTTAATTGCTTGATATTTTTAAATACCCCAGGTTCAAACGATGTTCATTCAAAAGTATGAAAAATTTCCAAGATATCTCAGTCAAAACGCCCCTGATAGCTTATCAAGTTTCAAAACAATGCTAAAAAATGTGATGTCTACGGGGATTTTGTATTGCAGCAAGCCCGGATGATAACGTTGAAAAATTGCGCGATGTATTCCGAGTGTATTCCGAATCTCCGTTAGGAATCTGTTTTCGTTCCTGTGAATTTTTCCGAGTGAAAGATGATAATGTATCAATGAAATTATCTTGGAAATTATCCCTTTCAACTATTTCAATTGCACTTCTTTCACAAGTATGAGTATTTTTATTTTTATCCAAATGTGCTGCATAAATATCTTGGGTACGTACAGACTATTGTTTCATAGGCCAATATGTTTCAAATAGAAACATACTATAGCAGGCACGTAGCATTAGGGGCTGCCCCCCCCCCCCCCCCCCCACACTCTTTCTCGCAGCAACTGATTTTTTAAAATTTACATATAAAAAATTAAATTATCATGGAGTTGGTCCCCCATTTTTTTGGGAGTATGTAAAACAAATGGTATGAAAGTAAGGAAATTAGGAGTGAAATTGAAGTTTAAGATATATCACGCCATCCGTGGGTTTAACGCTGTATTAACGTACATAGAAAGCCCATTTTAGTTCCGCTCTCCTTGGGATCAAATCTGACGAGTCACCGGCCTTTGTGTTTTTAACGACTCTTCCAATTAAATTCATTTATTCCCATTTTGTATAAAACAACATAGAGAAATATACAATACAGACAATATTATACAAAAAGCAAGAGTGTATACTGTACAAATCAACCTGGAGAGTTGTCTCTCTTGTTTATAATATTGATAAATTTACATAAGTTATTAATAACAGCCAATTTTTACATGAAAATAATTCCAAAAATTTTAAAGCATTTGATCGTCTAAAATACATTGATGGTAAATAGGCTTCTCTGTATTCTTTCAAGATCATAATATAGTAATATTCATCGCCAATGTTATTTTTACATAAATTATAAAAATCGTTGATTTCTATGGTTATTGTTCCATCTGTCTGTCTCAATTGACAGTTTATGATTGATTGTTCTAAATCTAAGTAATATAATAATGATTGATATTCATAGAAGCACTATATAGAGTGTTTATTGTAATACAAGCTGAGACGGTTATCATTTTTAAAACGTCATTTACATTGGCCCATTGAACTTGCATTTTGATGGGATACTGCAGTTTTATATTTACAAACCTTTAAAATTATTTTTATTACTTTTTAGCTCACCTGAGCCAAAGGCTCAATTGAAGTTTTCTGATCACAATTTGTCCGTTGTCTGTCGTTGTCGTTGTTGTCGTTGTTGTAAACTTTTCACATTTTCATCTTCTTCTCAAGAACCACTGGGCAGATTTCAACCAAATTTGGCACAAAGCACCACTAGGTAAAGGGGATTCAAGTTTGTTCAAATGAAGGGCCACGCCCTCTTTAAAGGGGAGATAATTGAGAATTATTGAAATTTTTTTGGTATTTTTCAAAAATCTTCTTCTCAAAAACTATTCGGCCTGAAAAGCTTAAACTTGTGTGGAGGCATCCTCAGGTAGTGTAGATTCAAGTTTGTTCAAATCATGGTCCCCAGGGGTAGGGTGGGGCCACAATTGGGGGATCAAGTTTTACATAGGAATATATAGAGAAAATCTTTTAAAATCTTCTTCTTAAAAACTATCAGGCCAGAAAAGCTCAAATTAAAATGGGAGCATCCTCAGATAGTGTAGATTCAAGTTTGTTCAAATCATGGTCCCCGGGGGTAGGGTGAGGCCACAGATCGGGGATCATGTTTTACATAGGAATATATAGAGAAAATCTTTAAAAATCTTCTTCTCAAAAAATATTAGGCTAGGAAAGCTCAAATTTGAGTGGAAGCATCCTCAGATAGTTTAGATTCAAGTTTGTTCAAACCATGGTCCCTGGGGGTAGGGCGGGGCCACAATGGGGGATACATTTTTATATATAGAGAAAACCTTTAAAAATCTTCTTCTCAAAACTATTAGGCCAGGAAAGCCCAAATTTGAGTGGACGCATCCCCAGATCGTATAGATTCAAGTTTGTTTGGGGTGGGTGAGGACACAATGGGGGATGATTTTTTACATAGGAATATATAGAGAAAATCTTTAAAAATTTTCTTTTTAAAGACTATTTGGCCAGAAAAGCTTAAACTTGTGTAGAGGCATCCTCGGGTAGTGTAAATTCAAGTTTGCAAATAACAGTCCCTAGTGGTAGGGCGGGGCCGTGATGGCGGTTTGAATTTTTACATAGGAATATATAGAGAAAAACTTTTAAAATATTCTGGAAAAGTTTTCGGTCAAAAACTCAGTACTTAGTGTGAAAGCACAGGTTATGCAGATTTAAGTTTGATGAAACCATGATTCCTTAGAGAAAAGTGGGGCCACGAAATGGGGGGGGGGGGTATATAGTAATAGAGAAAAATCTTCTTAAAGGTACAACAACAAAAGGGGCTTGGTATTTACCAAAATAAAAAAGGTGGATAAAAATTGGCAGATTTTTTTTTTGCAAGATCTACTGTACTTAGTTGTCAAGATGTTTTGATACTGTAATGCTAATTTGATCAGAATTAAGGCAATTGTTGCTCAGGTGAGCGATGTGGCCCCTGGGCCTCTTGTTAGTATCACCACGAGAAGAAATAGCACAAAAGTCTAGAAATGAAGATTTCATTTTTACTCAACATTTTTTACCACATTTTTACCACAATATCTGTAGAATTCACGAGGGGCCCCTATACAAACAAAAGGAAAAGTTTCTTATATTTCTGCAAGGCAGAGGGTTTTAATGGGATTACTGTGGGTCTTAAATCCACAAGCCTTAAAAGTTGTAATAAATTGTGTCATTTTTCAGCATACTAGTAATCACGGGAAGGATTATCAAAAAAGTCTTTGGAGACTTTATTTTTATCCTACAAAATCTATAGAATCTAAGAGCTTCCGAGGGCTTCGCCCTCTGGGCCCCCACCTGGGCTTAGGCCCTGGATCCACTTGGTTCAGACCCCCTGCCTAAAACTGGTGCTCCCTGTAACTTCAAAACCTGGATCCGCCCCTGATATGAGGAAATCGGATAAAATCGTCGAGCATGGCAACGTTTGGGATGAAACAGGTGCCTTAAATGTACCTAGAGATTTTGCCATCTTGATAACTATTTCTGTGTTACATGAATAGATAATGCATCACTATGGGTTATTATTTCTTTTCTACAGTACCCGCATGAACAAGCGGAGAGTAAAGCGTTCATCAGACGTTCTACCTGTTTATATGCTGCTACAAAATCTTCATCTTGTTTCGTTCAGAAAGATGAAAGACAAGAAATAAATCCTTGACTTGAAAAAAAAAATTAAAATGAGAAAACATGTAAAAAAAAAATTGCTGATTAAAGAGAAAATTATGAGCATTATTGCCTTGGCACTGATCATGTTCAGAAAATCTTTAAAGTGATATATTCTCTCTCTCTCTCTCTCTCTCTCACCCTCTCTCTCTCTCTCTCTCTCTCTCTCTCTCTCTCTCTCTCTCTCTCTCTCTCTCTTTGGCACCGATATTGGTTAAAAGTTTAATGATTTACGCAAATAAATAAATAAATAAATAAATGGAAATTTGACGATTTTAGAGCACAAAATCCGCTTTAAAAATCCGGTCATTAGATCAGAATTACAACGAATGTTTCATCAAACTTGCATAAGATATTTGCATTACGGTATATGTATATATTTTTTGAAGCTTAATCATAGCTTTCTTAAGTTTTTGACGGCAGCAACATAACTTGAAGAAAGAAGGGACAGCACGCCTCCAGATTAGACAATATATCAGTTAAACCAATATATTGTCTGTATTTAGCTCTTTCGTGCCGTGCACAACATAATAGGATTTTTCTAATTAGAGAAAATAGAAGATGTTACAAATATTTTTTACTGGGTATGATCTTATTGTTTTTGTCTTAAGACATCTTAATCTTGTACAGAACATAATTTTCTTCCTCTCAATTAGTAGAAATGTGGGCTATGTTTGAGTTTATTGAGAATGCGTTATTAAGTTAATTGTTTTGTGTCCCAAAGGTTATGATCATGTAACACGGTTAATTTTCAAGTACATGTACCCGCATGATATTCTCTCTCTCTCTCTCTCTCTCTCTCTCTCTCTCTCTCTCTCTCTCTCTCTCTCTCTCTCTCTCTCTCTCTTAATTAGGATTTAAATATAGTTATACAAAAAGAAAAATAAGAAAGGCCCAAATTAAGGTCGAATGGTCAAAAATGAAATGTGGTAGAACTCTGGTCTTTTTCTTGTGGTATATTATGATATACTGAAAGTCCTGGCATCAACAAAAGTAATTACCAGTATATCGTAAGTCTGTAACAGGGTGATAAGAACTGCGTTCAGGGTTAAGAAGAAAGAATTAAGAAATAAAATCCATCGGACGGCTCGTTGATTAGCGATTGCACGACTCTTACCGTGCCCAATCAATGTAAATCATACGCGTTTCTTTAATTGAAAAATTATACCATTTGATCAAGAAAACGTTGTTATGTCAACTTGCAAGAAATATCATATTTAGCATGCAATACTATAAATCATCGGGTCTACAAGCAAAATATCATTGTGATACTGAATTTTAACGCTTGGTACCATTCTGTTTAAAGAATTTTCGAAATGGGTAATTCTAATTACACCTGAACTATGTATATCTTCATGACACCAATCACGCAAATAGTCCGAAGCATCTTACGTTTTTCTGTGTGGTTTTAATAAAGTCGATCAGATTTTTCAACCTATATATAGTCATGTACTCTTTACACATTTACGCTGAAAAACATAGTTCCATTCGTGATCAGCAGAATACCGGTGCATACGTAATACGTGGAAGGAAACAAAATTAACAAAAAATTAAATTTTAAAGATAACTTTTCAATAAGAAATCTGAATGAAAAGTATTCTAACTTATCTTTACGTTAGCTGCCTTTTCAGTCTTTTTCACGAAAAAATAGGTAATTCTTCGATTGACAATTGTTTTTGCTATTGAATATTGCTTACATTATTTCAATAATTATATTACTTTCGTGATTATTGTTCGTTACTTATCACACGGTCTCTTTAAAGTAAGGGTGGGTGTGTTTCTTTTCTTTTCTCTTTAATGACGGAATGATTATGCAACACTGCACCATATTCCTGATCGCACTCCTGTTGACTGTGTGTGCAATGTTTATAAGTGACGCAAGAATGGATGGTCGTATTTGCTACAAACATGAAAAACTATATGCACCAGTTTCATAAAAAAGTCCAGTGGTTTTAAATTATATTAGAAATAGCCTGAGCACAGTGAAAATTCAAGTACAAGTAATTCAAAAGTCGGATTTCCTTCTTTTTTTTTTTTTACGTTCAGGGTCTTTCAGAAAAGCAGAAACACATGTATGTGAACAGGTACAGAAGGCCAGGTATGGGTGCATCAGGAAAATAAGGCAATTTAATTTACCTGTCGAAAAAGCTGTACCTAGAATGATTTCATACTGGGCAAAATTGTTCACCGGGCCAGAAAATAAATTGTTCATACAATGTAATAATGAAATTATTAAGGACCCATGGATTGATTGTATACATTCTATTTTTGATAAGTGTGGGTTTTCAAACATTTGGAACGAACAATGTATTGTAAGTGTTAATTGGATTACAAATGCTGTCAAGCAAAGGCTCGAAGACCAGTTTCAAGGGTGCTAATCTACGTCATCACCGGGATGACGTAAACATACACAGTCGGCCATTTTCTCTCGGTTCGAATTAGAGGTAAGGTTGTTTTGTACCCAGAGACTAAATACTTGTTAAATACACCACTCTTACGGAATTACATTAGACCCACTCTATTATGCTAAAACTGTATAACTTTACAAACTGCAGTCATTTTTGAAAACACCTCGCATTTATCCAAATGTATGCCGAGGTAACGTTAACGCACTTGCACTATCGTACATTCGATTCACACATTATATGCATGTTTAACAAATTATGAAACATATTTTTTAACAAAACTTATTATAAGCGGTCTTTTAGCCATAAATGAATTCATCTAGTCAATTTCAATTTATAATTTGATATTGTTGACATTATTGGATGCTATTACTAATATCTTGATAACGTTAACACATCCATTTTTCAATGATAACGTTCACACTTTACTTATAATAACGTGTTTTCTTATTTTATCAATCTTATAATTATATACTTTTTATTTATAGGTGAAGATGGTTAAACGTAAAAGTCGATTGTGGCTAAATCAACCAAGATCAACGGCTGCAAAAATAAATTCTAAAAACAAACATATCGTTGAAAATATACCGGTATATACTAGTGATTCGCCACAAAGAAAAAAAATCTGATTTTGCAACGAAAGATAAAAGGGACACCTTCTAAGTCACCTCTTTGTAAAGTATTCAAGCAGCGTTCGACACCATCAAAATCTCAATTTATCAAAAGACTGAAGAAGAATACGATTTTTAGCCGGGCTCTGCTGAAAGAAAAGTCCTGGCTATAGGCAGGCAAATCGCCAATGTTACTATAAATAGCACAAGTAAATAAAAAACCAAACAGCGTCAAGGTAAAGCTTCCTTATACCAAATAGTTACACGTATTGCCTACAGGTATTATACCAGTTTCGCCTGAAAAAGAAATGTTTGAATTGTTTTCAAACCGCTCAAGCAGAGCACGCCTACTCTTAGAAGGCCCTGTGCATTTTACTCTAATGCTTTCACTTTCTATGTGGTTGTTTTGACACTTCAAAACTTTATCAGACGACCCGGGAGATTCTTGATCAAAATCATTTTTAATTATTTTAAATGAAGTTTTGATACAGAGGGGGATACATAAAAATTGTATTCTTCTGCAGTCTTTTGATAAATGGAGATTTTGATGGTGTTGAACGCTGCTTGAATACTTTACAAAGAAGTGACTTAGAAGGTGTCTCTTTTATCTTTCGTTGCAAAATCAGAGTATTGTTTTTGTGTGGCGAATCACTAGTACATACCGGTATATTTTCTACTATATGTTTGTTTTTAGAATTTATTTTTGCAGCCGTTGATTTTGGTTGATTTAGCCACAGTCGACTTTTATGTTAAACCATATTCACCTATAAATAAAAAGTATATAATTATAAGATTGATAAAATAAGAAAACACGTTATTATAAGTAAAGTGTGAACGTTATCATCGAAAAATGGATGTGTTAACGTTATCAAGATATTAGTAATAGCATCAAATAATGTCAACATTATCAAATTATAGATTGTAATTGACTAGATGAATTCATTTAAGGCTAAAAGACCGCTAATAATAAGTTTTGTTAAAAAATATGTTTCATACTTTGTTAAACATGCATATAATGTGTGAATTGAATGTACGATAGTGCAAGTGCGTTAACGTTACCTCGGCATACATTTGGATAAATGCGAGGTGTTTTCAAAAATGACTGCAGTTTGTAAAGTTATACAGTTTTAGCATAATAGAGTGGGTCTAATGTAATTCCGTAAGAGTGGTGTATTTAACAAGTATTTAGTCTCTGGGTACAAAACAACCTTACCTCTAATTCGAACCGAGAGAAAATGGCCGACTGTGTATGTTTACGTCATCCCGGTGATGACGTAGATTAGCACCCTTGAGTTTGTACAGAAATGGTCGGCTGATATTGCAAATTCTTCTAAAGGTCATATATATAAAACTTTCAAATTAACTTTTTGATATGAAAAATATTTGAGTATTTTACTATTAGAACTTCGAAGAATACTTGTTAAATTTCGAACGAAGAATCACCGACTCCCTGTAAATGGTAGATGGTAGATGGTAAGGCAAGATGCTGCACATTATATAAATAGTGCCTGTTTGGGAGGGTAACAGTTGAAATTGACACCCCGAGAAAACCATTGTCAACCGACGCGAAGCGGAGGTTGACAATGGTTTTCGAGGGGTGTCAATTTCAACTGTTATCCTCCCAAACAGGCACTATTTATTTTGTTATACTGAATGTCTTTTTTTAAATTTTTAAGAAAATTTTAGTGCTTTTATATAGGAATAACGTGAATTCTACAGCGAACCGTACGCGCATAATTTTCGCGCATGTAACATTTTTTAATGTTACCCGTTGCCAAGTGCGTTGCTAACGCTGAGGGTAATAGTAAATATTATTAACTGCGTCTTAACCAATCAGATTTCAGTATTTAACATTAAAGTATAACAATATGTAATAATAATCAAATAGCCAATGAAATGCACTTTATATTGGAATGTAATGCTCTTTCACGTATTAGACAAAAATACTTGGAACCTAGATTTTGTGAAAGACCAAACACCTTTAAATTTTGTGAATTATTGTCTACTTTAAAACTTAAAAATTTTTAAAGATAAAACTTTATTTATAAACGAATTTTTGAATCAGTCTGTCCTCCTTGAACATTTGTATTTTTTCTCATATTTTTTTCTCTCTAATTTGTACTGTACATGTACCTCTGACTCTATACATACATTTGTAAATATTTATATATATGTAGCTTATGTAACGTCAAGTTGACGGTTTGAGTGAATAAATTGAATTAAATTGAATTGGATATGTGATAACCCATATCTATTCTTGTGTATTTAACGATCTTTGATATATTTTACTTGCCAGGAAAACTTCAGATGTTTCGGACTATCATTCAAAAAGTAACATAATCATGCTTGATTACATGTGACTTAATTATGTCAGAATCCAAGAATTCCTATGTCGACATGTAAAATGATTACAAAACGTATATTAACATGCGACTTATTTATGTCGACATTTTAGTCAAATTATTTTCACATGCAAGATAATTATGTCGACGGAGACACTGTAGGCATTCTAGTTATATTTAATTAGTAAAAAATGGTCAGACCTCCGAAATGTTTTACTCATTTCTTCATATTTCATTGCAAATGACAGTTTAGAACAAGATTTTTCATTGTGTTTACCAAAAAATTTAGCCCTGGTACACCCTATCTAACAAAACTATTGTTATGAAGCATCATTGAAAGAATTTCTTATCTTAAATTTCATGAACCTGTAGGCACCTTTCATTTACTAGATCTTGACCTTTAATCTCTTTGCTGTACTTTATTCGTCTTTCAAGGAATTATGTAGAAAACATTGAAAATGAAACAATTTCTTGATATTTTACATGTATATTTAATCATGGGAAAAGTAATTCCGGTACCTTTATTCAATTTAATTTAATTTATGAAGTATTTTATTCAAGTATATAGATACATTGAAATGGATTGAACAGCAGACATAATGCCTATTTATGTTCTCTCCTGTAGTCAAGGTATAATATGAGTAATTATATAATATATACATTTGTAAAATATTTTTTGATATGTTTTTTGTGTTATTCCATACTCTCAATGTTTTTCATTATTTTGCACTTTTTTTTGCTTATTCCAGTTATATTCATAACGGCAACTGTCAACGGTTTTTGGTTTATTTGCTATTAGTTCAAGAATATTATGTACATGTTTTTCACAAATTTCCTTGTTGCGGCGAGAAAGTCATGAATGAATCAGACACTAGATAATTGGTAACAGCATTGAGCAATATCAAGCCGCAATAGGTAATTTTTACTCAGCGTGTAGGCAGCTTATTTGTTCAGAAATTTTCGTTATTTTCAAATTACAGCATATTTTGTCGTTTTTTAATATGTTGATGAGAATGTGTGATTTTAGTAGCTTTCATAGAGTTTATGGTATCGTTTCATACATTTTTTTTCCATGTACTTTTTTGCTTTAGTTCTAATACTATCGGGTGATATTGAAACCAATCCCGGCCCTTCTTATGAAAGTGTAGTTGAAATTATTCATTTAAACGTTCGAAGCATAAGAAACAAGATATATTCCCTTAACGCCATAGTTAGAGATTTCGATATTGCGTGTTTTACTGAAACGCATCTGGACCACAAAATTTCAGATGACATACCACTAGACGATTTTGATACCATTTTTCGTAAAGATCGAAATTCTTATGGGGGTGGGGTCATTATCTATACCAGTAACAATACTCGATCTCGAAGACGTATTGATCTCGAACCAGGTAATACTGTCAGAATGTATTTGGATAGAAATTGATAATCTCACCTCGCGACTACTCTTATGTTGTGTTTACCGTCCACCGCATGCCGATTCCGCTTTTTGGAGAAACTTCTCGTGGTCTTTAGACAAAGCCAGTGAAATTTCCGACAAACTCATAGTAGTTGGTGATATAAACGTCGACCTTCTTACTATTCCTAACACACATATTTTGTACGATGTAATATCCAACACTCACTTAGTCAACAAAATCCATGAACCTACAAGAATCACGAATTCCTCACGAACACTTTTTGACCCAATTTTTACAACAGAACACATTGACGTAACTGAATCCGGAACTTAAAACGTAGAGGCGCGGCTTAGCGATCACAAGCAATCTATGTGTGCGTTACTATGAATTACAAAATTAATCGTTCATACAAACGTAATGTCTGGCGATACAAAGATGCGGATTTTGACAAACTTAACAAACTAATTAATGACTGCGACTGGCGCAACATAATAAGCAACGCAGAAAATGTCAATACTGCAACTGAACACTTTACTTCACAATATTTAAAGCTTGTACGTGAATGTATACCAGAAAAATCGGTCACTATCCGGCCCAAGGACAAACCATGGTTTGACTCAGCGCTTAGAAAAACCATTAGAATACGCAACCGGCTTCGAAACAAAGCATTAAAAACAAAGAATGAATCTGATTGGATAAATTATCTTAAACACCTTGGTGTAATTTTTAGTAGTAACTTATCGTGGAACCAACATATAGATGAAATGATATCCACGGCTTATGCAAGATTGGGACAGATGCGCAAAGTTAAATTTTTACTAGATAGAAACTGCTTACAAAAAATATACTTCTCTTTTATTAGACCAGCCTTAGAATACGCTGATATAATATGGGATAATTTACCGGAATATCTTAGTCGAAAAATAGAAAATATTCAGTTAGAAGCGGCACGAATAGTGACGGTGGGTAATAGAATGGCGTCCGTTGCATTTTTATACACAGAAACAGGCTGGGTGTTACTTTCAAAGCGTAGGGAAACCATCGACTCGTTCAGTTCTTTAAAATGTTCCATTGCAAAACTCCAGAATATCTTTCTAATATTTTAGAAACACAAACTTCTAAAGATGGAACACATAATACCAGAAGTAATAATTCCATACGAGAAATTTTCGCACGAACAAAGCTATATTATGAGTCATTCTTTCCAAGTACAATAAGGCTCTGGAATACACTACCTAATGAAATACAAAACAACACTTCTTTAAACAATTTCAAAAAATATTTAAATCGTAGCAACATAAACATTCCCGATTATTATAATTTTGGATCCAGAAAAGGACAAATTCTACATTCCCAGTTAAGATTAGAGTGCAGCGCCCTGAAACTTTATATGTTCCGCAGAAACATCTGCCCCTCCCCCTTATGCACATGTGGTTCAATTGAAAGTAATGACCACTATCTTTTATATTGCCCAAATTTTAATGTAATTCGTAGTGAAACAATTAACAAACTTCGAGATCCAACAAATGTAAAACTATTACTCTTTGGGTCTCCCAATCTTAGCGATAATGATAATAAATACATTTTTTTATATGGTCCAAAAATTTATCGTCGACAGTAAACGATTTCAGGGTACCTAGTGTAACCTCGACACTTTTTTTTTTACTTAATTATATTCTCTAAATATGTAAAAGCGTCTAGGATATATTTATACAGGGATGTATTTCATACATGTATTTCCTTTGGTGTTTTACTTCAAATTGTTCTGAACATAATTGTATTTTTTTCCTTATAGTATAACATGAAGTTATACGTTCGTGGGTCGATTAACTCACTAGTTTAAAAATAAATGCACTTGTAATTCCTGCATATGTCAAAATGTCTAGTCTTGATTGATACATATATTGGATGTCTTTATCTCCTCTTTTATATAAGCTTTCTGATTCTTTATTTAATCATACATACATGTAATTTGCACCTCTCATATTTTTTCTTATCTAAGAGAAGGATTTGTATAAGCCTTTTGGTTTGTTTCCCAATCTTATTGTACTTTATGCCTAATACATGTACCTGCTATTTTAAATTATCAATAAAATATTGTTTAAACTAAACACAGAAACAAAGTTAACAACATGAAAAAACATGCACTTTGTAATTATTATGATAGTATTGACTTACAATTGTCAGACGCGAGCTCGAATAATAATAACAAATTATACTGGAAGTTAATTAAAGACGCTTTTTATGCAAAACCAACGAAAGACATTCCACTGATACAGTATACGTCTGATACGTGTGAATTTAATATTGCTTTTACCGATACAGAAAAAGTTGTATTAAACTTTTTTTTTCATCTGTTTCAAACGTTGATGACTCTTTAAGTCAACTACCTCAATAGTATCACATATGTAATGACAAATTAAACAATGTAACTATTGAGGAGCAAGAAGTTATTGATATAATACAAATACTCCCTGTTAACAAAGCCAAAGGTCCCGATGCAATAAGTCACAAAAAGTTACATGTAAAATCTACTTTACAATCTGTCGCCAAACCACTATGTTTGTTATTCAACAAATCTTTGACTGAAAATGTGTATCCAAATAATTGGAAAATTGCTCATGTTTTACCATAGTTTAAAAAGGACGATCCTTCTGTAGTAACAAACTACAGACCTGTATCAGCAACAAACTACAGACCTGTATCACTCTTGAGCTGTGTTAGCAAAATTATGGAAAGAATTATATTCAAACATGTCTACAATTATTTTATTAAAAATAACCTATTTTATAAATATCAAGCTGGTTTTTTGCCTGGCCACTCAACTTTATATCAATTACTAGAAACATATCACAGTATTGTTAAAGCTATAGATGAAGGGAAATTTTGTTGCATGGTTTTTTTGGATTTGTCGAAAGCTTTTGACAGAGTGTGGCACAAAGGTCTACCCTTTAAATTACAAACATATGGTATATGTGGCAATATTCTTAATTGGTTTGAAAGCTACTTATGTAATCGTAAACAAAAAGTTATGTATAAGGACATATTATCCTCCTGTAGAGGTGTCATTGCTGGTGTACCACAGGACTCAGTTCTTGGCCCTCTTCTATTTTTGATTTATGTAAACGATGTATCAGAAAATATGCTTTCGCTGTGTAGACTGTTCGCTGATGATAACTATTTACAATCTTCTTCATACAATGTTGCCAATATTGAATATGTCCTGAATCATGATCTGAAAGTTCTAGAAAACTGGGCATCCATTTGGCTGTTAAAATTTAATCCATCCAAAACAAAAGCAATATTTTTTACACTCAAAACAAATTTTTACTCTTCCAAACTCCAATTCCAAAATAGTCGATTAGAATATGTTTCAACACACAAACACTTAGGATTACTTTTTTGTCAGAACCTTTGCTGGTCAGAGTATATCGATAATATTGTTAAAAATGCATACCAAAGACTTGGCTTGTTGAAGAAGCTCAAATTTAGCATAGGAAGAAATTCTTTATCAAAAATGTTAATGATAATTTCGGTCGGGGCGTGGTCAAATCTATCATAAAGCCGTTTGGGCTTTATTGTATTTGATCACACCAAGACCGAAATTATCACTTCATAATTATGGCACGCCAAATTCACAAAAATGAGCTAAACATAGTTTCACAATCGATAAACTAGGTTTATCGACTGTTAACTATAGTTTACGGTTACCGACGTTAATCTATATTTCACATCTGTAAACTATAGTTAACGCGATAATCTATGTTTCACATCTGTAAACTATAGTTAACACTGAAAACAATCATTTGCTGTTGTTAAACATAGTTTATCTGATAAATAGGGTTTTATGATCAGAAAACTACGGTTTACAAATCTAAAGCACGCCAAATTCACATAAATTAGCAAAACATAGTTTCACAGTTGATAAACTAGGTTTATCGGCTGTTAACTATCGGATCGTAAACTATAGTTACCGACGTTAATTTATATTTCACATCTGTAAACTATAGTTTACGAATGCAGATCTATGTTTTTCTGTCTGGAAATACACGTTAACAATAGATTTTGCTGATAAATATAGATTCAACTCTGTAAACTATAGTTTACATTCGTAAACTATAGTTAAGAGTTGATAAATATAGTTTCACGATTGTGAAACTATATTAATCAGATAAACTATGTTTTACAATCGCTAATTATAGTTTTCGTTTCTAATCTATAGTTAACTGTCATTTATATTTATAAATTATATCTAAAAGACATAAACTATAATTCACGATCCTTTACTATAGTTTTGAGAGATAAACTATAATTTACGTTTGTTAATCATAGTTTATCGTCCTACGAACTATTCACGTTCGTTAACTATAGTTTACGTCTGTTAAACATAGTTTATGAGTATAAATGTGTGTTAACTATAGTTTTCAATTTAAAATCTCAAGTAACCAATCGTGAGAGGCGATACAAAATGTGCGCCATTGTAGAAAATGGCTCTTCATAGGGAAGCACGTGCGAATTTGCCCTCTGTACAAAATTGCATAAGGATCGCACCCCTCGTCAGCTTCCGCCGTACAGTAAATACAATTTAAAAAAAGCCCGCGTTTTTGTTTGTTTTTGTTTGTATTAATTTTGTTTAAATCAAAATAAAAAAGCTTAAGTTATTTTGATAATTTCAATTGCTATAAAGTTATCGAAAAATCACTTTTCTTGTCAAAAAGAAATATATATTAACAACCAATGAACATGATCGTTGTTAAGGCAAAATCTTATCTTGCTGTAACTAGGATTAACGTATCTATGATTTACGAACAAAACTCTAGTTAACTATAGATTCAATCGTAAACTATAGTTTAGGGTCGTAAAATACAGTTTCACAGAGAATTCCGCATGTCAGATACGAAATGAGAGATTCTGTCTGTAAACCATGCTTTACAAACGTAAAACTATAAAGCTAGTTTATCGACTGTGAAACTATGTTTTGCTCATTTCTGAAAATTTGTCTGTTAAATGTAGTTTCGCGATTTGTGAAACTATAATTAACAACTCTTAACTATAGTTTACGATTGTAAATTATAATTAACAAATGTGAATCTATATTTATCAGCAAAATCTATTGTTAACGTTTTTTACAAATAGATAAACTATGATTATCATTCGTAAACTATAGTTTACATTCGTGAAATATAGTTTCACAGATGTAAACTATAGTTAACGAATCGTTAACTATAGTTTAGGATCCGTAAACTATAGTTAACAGCTGATAAACCTAGTTTATCGACTGTGAAACTATGTTTAGCTCATTTTTGTGAATTTGACGTGCCATACATAATAGCGAGCGCAGCTCGCCGGCGCGCAGCGCCGGCGCGAAGCGAGCTCTACCGGCAAGGCGTGTGTGAATAGAAAATTCGGACTAGTTGCACATTCATTCAACGGATTTTTTTGGCGTCAGTAAATCGGACCAGTAATGCCTTGTTTTAATCGTCCCAGTAATTCCCTGTAAATATGGTTTCCCATTTCACACTCTCACGAGAACAAGATAAAGACTATGTACATCATGCATTGTAGATAAAATAAGACTAACAGAGTTGTCGTTCCTTCGAGTGACGTCACAATGGATTTCTTGCACATTGATCCCACAGAATTTTTCGGAGTCAGTAAATTTCGACCCACAATGCAATTTATCAATGTCGGACGATCTCACTAGACTTGATTCCTTCTCGCGAGAATCAAAGTAAAACTTTTGAGAAACAGATAAATTGTGTAGTTTCAAGAATTTCATGCTTTTTAAGTAAACAAAACAGTATACTTCACTTAGTTTTTTTTTTTAAAGAGACAGACGACACTTGACCGACGTAAACTTTGACGTCACAATAAGGGAAAATACTCTAAGTAGTTATTGTTAATCTGCTGAAATATAAATATCAAAATATTCTCAAAATCTTGCAAAGCTAACGAATGGGGACATCTTTTTTTTTTTTAATAGGAAACAGTTGTAACCTGCTCTCATTTGGATGAATGCTCACATTTATTTTATTCACTATATATTTACAGTAATTTCCAGGAACGTTTTTTTAAAAGGGGGCGTCATTCAAAAAATATTTAGGCCTACGAGCAAAATGAAAAAGAAATTCTCAAAATCAGGGAAATTCTAATCCGGATGAGGAATGGTGAGTGCGTAGTATGCATAGGCGTCGGAAACGGGGGGGGGGGGGCTTAGCCCCCCCCCCCCCACTTTATTTTGCAAAGTTAGACTTAACCATTAGGCACAAAGCATCATAGGGGTATTAGCCCCCCCCCCCCACTTTTTATCGCCGATAATGTAATTGTTCCTAAATTCACCTTGAATGATTGAGAAGTTGGAGAAATAGGCATACTAGCGCCCCCCCCCCCCCCCCCCGGATTAGGAATTTCATGATTTGGGGAAAAAAATTTTGGGAAGGGGAATTTATTTTCGAAAGAATAGGTATACTCCCCCCCCCCCCCCCCCCCCCCCCCCCCCCCCGGATTAGGATTTTCATGATTTTGGGAAATAGCTTTTTTCCTCAATATTTCTGAGGATTAGTTTAGCCCCCCTACTTTCAATTTGCTTCCGACGCCAGTGGTATGCATTTAGCTCTTAAACTGCTCAATGGTATCTTAATTTTCACATTTATTACATCCTCCCGGGGGGGGGGGGGTCCAAAACCGTTTTTCTTATATGATCAGCAAATTTTTTTTATACGTAAATTATATATATTTTTTAAACGGGGGGGGGGGGGGCTCTATGATAAGTCAATTTTTTATATGTAGGTTTAAGAAAAATGTCTGCTGCAAGAAAAGAGGAAATAAACTGCAATAAACATTATGTTAAAATCTTTATTATTCAACAACATTTTATCTGAGATAAACAATCTTATAAATTATGAATAATGAAAATTAACTAGAAAAAATAGGCATGTTTATATTTTATTTTGCATTCAAATTCATTTACGGTACGTTGATACTTTTATTTTTATTGATTTATCATAATTCATTATTTGATCACATGCTGCGCTCGCCCCAACGGTCGCACCGTAAAACATATTACTCAAAGAATGATTCCTTATTCCTCAATCCAAGATAAATTTAGTTTACTGTTCAAATGGCAGACAAACGTTAGTGGAGAAAATTAAAATCATTAACGAATGAATGCAGACATGGAAACTGAAAGAAATTTAAAAAAACCAAGTGTTTTCCCCGGTTACGGGTCGTACGGATTCTTTTTTCCTCTACCGACAGGTTCTATATTTTGGTTTATTGTGCTCGGTGCGCATGTGTAGTGAAAACGGAACTTTTGATAAAATGTGTTTGCGTGATACGAGAAAAACATTTTAAGCAATGCATATCACAGTTACCACTCTCTCCGACCAAATATTTTCATTAGACGTTAGTGAAGACCTAGAGTTGGAGAATTTTAAGGCGTTATGTGAATATGAAATTGGTATTTCGGCCTCAGAAATTGCTATTTTATGGAATGGGCGCCCCCTTCATGATGACAAAAGAACATTGGTGTCTTACGGGATTAAAAATGGGGACATGTTATTGTTGCAACATATGCGTGGACCTTCACAAGCCCCAAACAGTCCACAGCAACCTGCACCAGGTTTATTTATCTTAGTTTACAAAAAACTCAAATATATATCTCGAAATAAAAAATGAAAGGTTATTTTTTGGTTGATAAACTCAAATAACCAAAAAAAATCTTTAATAACCCTGCAGTGATTTACAGAAAAAATATTCAGGAATAGCTATCATCTTGGACTGTTTTCATGACTGACATGGTTATTAATGTCATGAAATATTAAATCAAGTGTTACTTTGTGTCAATTTACCTTTTCCATTTTCCAATCTTATTTATATATAATTGTTAAACCATTTCAGCCATACCTTTGATTGATTTTGGAAGCATAAATATACCTGGTCAACCTCAGACTCAGGGGGCCCAGGGTCCTAGTAGGGCATCTGGAGGAGGTCAGCGACCACTTGCCCCTGATGACCCGGAGGTCATAAGACAGATGCTGCTCGGCAGTCCACATGAGTTGTCATTGTTGAAAGAGAGAAACCCCCCTCTTGCAGAAGCTCTACTTAGTGGAAATAAAGGTTGATTTTCATCAACTGAATGTGTTTACTTAAATGATTAAACCTGATTATGAGAAACTTTGAAATTATAGTGATGGATTTGAGACATATCCTCATTAATTTATATTTGAATATATTTGTATACATGTAAATGTCTTTCAGAAAAGTTTATAGAAGTCTTTAACAAACAGCGAAAAGAGAAAATGGAAAAAGAGAGAGAACGAATCCAGCTAATGAATGCTGATCCATTTGACCCGAGTGTTCAAAGTGTCATTGCTGAGGAAATAAGGTTGGTTTTTTTTCTCATACAAATAAATGCACAGTTATGACAACTACACGTATCATCATCATTCTTTTGTTAACTAGAATTACGGGGGTTCATGTTAGATCTCTGTAGAAATGCTGATATATAATTCAGAATGAAGAATGTGGAGTCAAACATGGAAAGTGCTATAGAGTTTGCCCCTGAGAGCTTTGGACAGGTTGTGATGTTGTATATTGACTGTAAGGTCAATGGGCATCATGTGAAGGCATTTGTAGACTCAGGTAAGACACAGGATCAATGAAGAAATATATAGCAGTATCAAAAACTTGGTTGTTCACATGAGCAAATCCTGTCAAGCTTGCGATTCTAGTTTTGATCGAATTATTTATTTATAAAACCATCTAACTCATTATACACATATTAAAGAAATGCCTAGTACAAACTTTCAAAACATTTCCTTGGTTTGGATCAGGAGCACAGATGACTATCATGAGTCAGGCATGTGCAGAGAGATGTAACATTATGAGACTGGTTGACCAGAGGTGGGCGGGTATAGCGAAAGGAGTAGGAACCCAGAAAATCATTGGAAGAGTGCATCTAGGTATGTGACACTCCAACATGTACATGAATTTTCTAATGAAATTCAATTTTTGCAAATTGCCTAGTTGGTGATGCTGAATAATATGATGTTTTACAAATACCAGTACAGTACTTTATATAGTGTATTATAAAAAGACAGTTTTCTTAATAAAACCTTAACTTATGTAAATATGTGTATTTCAGGTCAGATTCAGATTGGCAATGATTTTCTTCAGTCATCTTTCTCAATACTAGAGGAACAGCCTATGGATATGCTTTTGGGGCTGGATATGTTGAAAAGACATCAGGTGATTCTGTTTGTACATGTACTGGTAAATGTACATGTAAATCTATACTAAACTAGGGTTTGCAATCGATTGACCTTTAATTTATCTAAATATGGTTCTCAGCAGTACTTGAAGATCTGCTCTGTAGTACATGTACTATAATGTTGTCTACTTTTTGAACCACAACAGCAAAAGCATGGATAGTAGTCTTTGACATTAGATATTAGTTTGATTATACAAGTTCATGATGCACTTAAATTGGTGTCAGTTGGCTTTAATGGGCCACAATGTTTGATAGTTTATTCATTCAGAGTTTGTTATAAGCATAAAAATTTTTGTTTAATATAATATTGCTGATAACCATCAAGAACTTGATACACATACATCTATCCATAATTGTACAGCAAAAGTTTTACTCAATGATCTTTTCTGGTTTTTGATAACAATAATTTTTTTCTTTCAAGTGCTGTATTGATCTTAAGAAAAATGTCCTAATCATTGGAACAACAGGAACAGAAACTCGGTTCCTGAGCGAATCTGAGCTCCCTGATCAAGCCAGACTCAACTTTAGTCAACCCATGTCTCCAAAATCTCAAATGTCTGAAGACGCTCAGCTAGCAGAAGCCCTCGCCAAATCCCAAAATGATGGTAAGCTTTTGATGGGAAAAGGCAACGAATTACTTGACTGTATTATAAAGATAAATTCATAATAAAAACAGATGATGAAATAAAGTGTTTAACTTTGAAATTAAAGTATTGAAATGCATATCACACATTCATTTTGGGCCCTATGAATCCTTAGATTGATTTACTCTGTTTAAATATACATGCACATTTATATTAGTTTACTTGTGGAGAAAACAGTTCCCAATTGTATTTGAAGGTACACAACCAGGTCCATCCAGTGAAAATAAAACAGTCAATCCAAGTGCCTCAATCAAAGCGGACTATCCGGAGGAGGTGATCCAGAGACTAATGAACAATGGATTCTCCAGACAGGAAGTGATACAAGAACTAGCAGCAGCCAATGGCAATGTGGACCAGGCACTTGCTGCACTGTTTGCAAAATCCTTCCAGCTTCCAAAATGATGAAAATAAAATTTACTAGTGTAAATGTGATGAATGTGGGGGAATATGTTATGATCATGTAGAGGTTGTTATGTTACTGGGTATTATTGCTTTGTATACTAAGATGTATGATTTCTTGTTCTGTAGTTTTTTATCACATTTTTCAATGCATTTAAGTTTGGCCTTGTTCTCTTCATATTTATTGCACTTCTTTACATGATAGTTTGTTTAGCATAAAGTTCTCATATTAATGTCTCAATAAAGGAGAGCCTCTCGATGTACGCCTGTAGTTTTACATTTAACCAGCTATAGTACAAATGTACATGTACATCATATTATGTGTAAATCACACAAACAAATTTAATGCCAGAAGCAGGGGTGTAAGATATACACTGTATATTTTAAAATTGTTCCAAATAAAAAATAATACAGGTTAAAGGTTTTTTTTTTAATTGGCAAAGACAGCCAACATACTTTTATAGCCATATGCGACTCATACATGTACCTTGCCAATTTAAAAGTTTTGCTACTCAAGTTTCAGAGTTATGTCATTGAAAATAAAACTCCCGTTCAGTTCTGCTTTATACATCAAGTTTTTTATTGTATACTTTTTTGTAAACCATTATCAGAACATTTCAAACTAAACATTGTTGAAATGGTGACCATCTCACAGGGCCATGCTTAAGTAATGGACATAAGGATAAAAAGCATTTCAGAGTATTTTGCTTTGACCTTAACCTATGTCCTATGACTTAAAAATTTATCAGTTGGTATAGAACTTTTATTCAAGTTCATTGCTCACCCCTTACCTATAGGCATTCTTTTGAATAAATCTGAGCAAGATTAAGCCATTGAGAAGTAATTTATGGATATATGAACTGGATTTTTTAAAAAATCTGCATTGACCTTCACATTCAACCTAAAAAATGTGGTTTAAAGTCTCAACATACCCTTTACCATCTCAGTTTAAGTGAAGTATGAGGCAGATAGGGCTAAGGGAGTCATATATACATGTATGCTCTTAAAAAAGATTTTCTTCATTGTCTGAAATGACACTGACTTAGAAACTTATTCAGGGTCACAGCACATCTGTTGACCAAAGGCACTCCATAGGTGAAATATGAGCCATATTGGACCAAGGGAAGGATTATCGGTATAATCCAGAGAAGGATTTTTTCCAGCATAATTCTATGACCTCGACCTTTGAGCTAGAAACTTGGTTCAAGGCCACTGTACACCCTTTACCCTTTGGTACTCTGTGGGTAAAGTTATGATTCAGAATGAGCCAAGGGGAGAGAGATGCTCAGGACAAGTAATTTTGGATGGACAAACAGAATGATCCCTATAGGTCATCTCCATAGCAGGACCCTTACAACAAACTGCATGTAGTTTATTTCAGAATTTATTCAAAACGCTTACCAGTACATCCAATGCACATGTATAAAAACTGTAATAATGTAAATATATATCAAAATTTTTGCTTCAACAAAATTTATGATTAAAATATTGTCAGAAAATAAACGAATAATTGATATAACAGGTAGATGTGATTAGTACTTTAGAGATATAATTGCAGTGGAGACCACAATAAAAATAAGGTACAATCTTTTGGCTATCAATCACGACTTAGAAACCCAGACAGCTCAATTTTATAAAGTACATGTATAAATATCACAGGATAAGGAAGAATGCACTTAGAACATAATTTAATTACTAAATAAGTCAGAAGTATGTGTTCTACATTCAATTTCATCATTATGACATTTAATTTATATTAATAACTGTAAGTGAAAAATGCCAGTATCAAACTAGAGGTACTGTGAGCAAGCTCACAATTGATACCCCCCGCTAAGAAAAAAATCATAACGTGTGTATTTTTGCTATTATAGAAAATATTGGATGAATCTGTTTCACTGACCATTTTCTATAAATAACAACTGCTCTATTTTTTAAAACTGTTAATGCTAATAGGAGTAAACAAACCAATATCTATCCTTTAATTCCATTTTATTTTAAGTTAACTGTTAATGCATGAGGACATTTGCATCCTTCCTTTAACAACCATGACTCAAATCAAACGAAATCCACATGTCAAGCAGCCATTTAATATTTAAACATTTTGAATTATTGGTATACTGAGCCCGATTTTTTCCAAAATTTTATTTCCACACATTTTTTTTTCCAAATAAAAATTTCATCGGGGCAGGCCATTTTCAGAGAAACGGGGATGAAAATCTAAAAATAATTTTATGTGGCCTGAGAAGAGCAAGCTTAGTGTCAAATTTTAGCTTCTAATATTTCCATTAATACAAGAAATGACACAGACAAAATTTAGCATTTTCGAAACAATGACCTTGAACTTCCTCAATTGACCTTGGGTCAAGGTCATGACACACCCTTATGTCATAAGCAATATTTGTGTGAAGTAAGAACATTCAATGCTTCTCCAAAAGGAAAATATGGACCGGACATGAATTTTGCATTTTTTTCTGCCAGAGACCTTGACCTTACACGAATGACCTTGGGTCAAGGTCATGACACACCCTTATGTCATAAGCAATATTTGTGTGAAGTAAGAACAATCAATGCTTCTCCAAAAGGAAAATATGGACCGGACACGAATTTTGCATTTTTTTCTGCCAGAGACCTTGACCTTACATGAATGACCTTGGGTCAAGGTAATGACACACCCTTAGGTCATAAGCAATCTTTGTGTGAAGTAAGAACTTCCAATATTTCTCCATAAGAAAGATATGGACCGGACACGAATTTTGCATTTTTTCTGCCAGTGACCTTGACCTTGCCTGAATGACCTTAGGTCATGGTCATGACACACCCTTAGGTCATAAGCAATCTTTGTGTGAAGTAAGAACCTCCAATGTTTCTCCATAAGAAAGATATGGACTGGACACGATTGCACAGACAGACGGACAGACGGACGGACAAGGTGATTCCTATATACCCCCCAAACTTTGTTTACGGGGGGTATAAATATGCCTCATAAAATATAAATAGTCATTTAATACATTTCTTTCAATAGGTAAACCATTTCTTTTACAGTAACTATAATAATTTTTATCATTTTAACAGTACATGTAATAGTTACTGTTATAATATGAGAAAATATCTACATTGTACATGTAGAAAGAAATCTTAAGGCTTGTGAATTTATTAAATAGTACTAGTACATGCACATATATCATGTACATAGATCTAACAACAATGCATATGTCTGCATTTTACTAATTCATTTAAAAAAGAGCTATAAACAGTCATAAAGAACAAGAGGCCCAGGGGCCACATCGCTCACCTGAGCAACAATTGCCTTAATTCTGATCAAATTAGCATTACAGTATCAAAATATCTTGACAACTGAGTACAGTAGATCTTGCTAAAAAAAATTGAAAATCTGCAAATTTTTATCCACCTCTTATTTTTTGGTAAATACCAAGCCCCTTTTGTTGTTGTACCTGTAAGAAGATTTTTCTCTATTCCTATATACCCACCCCCCCCCCATTTCGTGGCCCCGCTTTTCTCTAGGGAATCATGGTTTCATCATGCAAACTTAAATCTGCATAACCTGTGCTTTCACACTAAGTACTGGGTTTTGGACCGAAATATTTCCCAGAATATTTTTAAAGATTTTCTCTATTTATTCCTATGTAAAAATTCAAACCGCCATCACGGTCCCGCCCTACCACTAGGGACTGTGATTTTGGAAACTTAAATTTACACTACCCGAGGATGCCTCTACACAAGTTTAAGCTTATCTGGCCAAATAGTCTTTAAAAAGAAGATTTTTAAAGATTTTCTCTATATATTCCTAAGTAAAAATTCATCCCCCATTGTGGCCTCACCCTACCCCTGGACTCTTATTTAAACAAACTTGAATCGATATGATCTTGGAATGCTTCCACTCAAATTTGGGCTTTCCTGGCCTAATAGTTTTGAGAAGAAGACTTTAAAAGATTTTCTCTATATATAAAAATTTATTCCCCATTGTGGCCCCGCCCTACCCCCAGGGACCATGATTTGAACAAACTTGAATCTACATTATCTGAGGATGATTACACGCCAATTTTAGCTTTTTTTTGGCCAAATAGTTTTAAAAAGAATTTTGTTTAAAGATCTTCTCTATATATTCCTATGTAAAACTTGATCCCCCAATTGTGGCCCCACCCTACCCCCGGGGATCATCATTTGAACAAACTTGAATCTACACTATCTGAGGATGCTTTCATTTTAATTTGAGCTTTTCTGGCCTAACAGTTTTTGAGAAGAAGATTTTTAAAGATTTTCTCTATATATTCCTATGTAAAACATGATCCCCCTATTGTGGCCCCACCCTACCCCGTTGGACCATGATTTGAACAAACTTGAATCTACACTATCTGAGGATGCTTTCACTTAAAGTTGAACTTTCATGGCCTAATAGTTTTTGAGAAGAAGATTTTTAAAGATTTTCTCTATATATTCCTATGTAAAACATGATCCCCCAATTGTGGCCCTACCCTACCCCCGGGGACCATGATTTGAACAAACTTGAAGCTACACTTCCTGAGGATGCTTCCATTTAATTTGAGCTTTTCTGGCCTAATAGTTTTTGAGAAGAAGATTTTTAAAGATTTTCTCTATATATTCCTATGTAAAACTTGATCCCCCTATTGTTGCCCCACCCTACCCCGGGGACCATGATTTGAACAAACTTGAATCTACACTATCTGAAGATGCTTCCACTCAAATTTGAGCTTTCCTGGCCTAATAGTTTTTGAGAAGAAGATTTTTAAAGATTTTCTCTATATATTCCTATGTAAAACATGATCCCCCAATTGTGGCCCCACCCTACCCCCGGGGACCATGATTTGAACAAACTTGAATCTACACTATCTGAAAATGATTCCACTCAAATTTGAGCTTTCCTGGCCTAATAGTTTTTGAGAAAAAGATTTTTAAAGATTTTCTCTATATAGTCCTATGTAAAACTTGATCCCCCAATTGTGGCTCCACCCTACCCCCGGGGACCATAATTTGAACAAACTTGAATCTACACTACCTAAGGATGCTCCCATTTTAATTTGAGCTTTTCTGGTCTGATAGTTTTTGATCAGAAGATTTTTAAATATTTTCTCTATATATTCCTATGTAAAACTTGATCCCCCTCTTGTGGCCCCTCCCTACCCCCGGGGAACATGATTTGAACAAACTTGAATCTACACTACCTGATGATGCCTCCACACAAGTGTAAGCTTTTCAGGCCAAATAGTTTTTGAGAAGAAGATTTTTGAAAAATACCAACAAATTTTCAATATTTCTCAATTATCTCCCCTTTAAAGAGGGCGTGGCCATTCATTTGAATAAACTTGAATCCCCCTCACCTAGTGGTGCTTTGTGCCAAATTTGGTCGAAATCTGCCCAGTGGTTCTTGAGAAGAAGATGAAAATGTGAAAAGTTTACAACAACGATGACGACAACAACGACGACGACAACGACAGATAACGGACAAATTGTGATCAGAAAAGCTCACTTGAGCCTTTGGCTCAGGTGAGCTAAAAACTGTGAATAACAAGTAATTAAGAATAAAATATGTTATCTAAAATAATAAAATGAAAACAAATATCTGCTCAGAGTACAGATAATCACATTATCCTCATCTTGGAAAGTAATCATGTTAAAACTTCATATCCATGCAGGTAACAAGTTTCTCGAGTTCAACAGTAATTGCTAACACTACCATAAATATAACAAAAACAGAAAAGATTAGAGTGAATATATATGCTAAAATAGTTGTCATCCTTCAGAACAGAAGTCATTCCATGTTATTTTCCCTGATTCTCGGGCAGCCTTTTTGTGACAGCCAACCTGAACCAGTTTAAGGTTCTCCCTGGTGAAGAGTAGTTTGTATAGAAGATCTATGTTTAGGTCCTGATGTTTCTGTTTACTGTGTGCTGCCTCAATAAACCTTGGAATTACTTCTCGAGATTTTTCTATTCTGGTAAAGAAAAATACATTTTTATATTCAAAGATTACGTTATACATTTTGAGAGTTCTTTTGAAGCCCAAAATACAGACTTCTTTTGAAAAATTGGTACAAATCTACTAGCATCCATTTGCTTCTTATCAAAGTTTAAAATAGCAGAGTTCAAAATTAACTTGCAGTGAAAACTTTCGTTATTCTAAAAATATCTTTATCTGAATTGGCCAGAGTTCTTTAGATATCTTACATGTGATCTAAATTCCACAATCCAAATAGCTGCCTATATCCTTTGGAAGCATACGGGTTAATGGTGTGAAATTTGTCACAGTTGTCCATGTCAAAGGGTCCCTCACAGCGAAACCAGCCCTGCTTGTCACACATTCGTTGTTTTTCACTCGCTGTTCGGTCGAAGTAAGATGAATGAAAGTCTGATTTCTTGAGTTTCTGGAACCCTTCCTCAAGGAGATCAAGCAGATCCTGTTTGTACTCTTTGTCTGCTTCTCTTTCTATTTGTTCCTTTGCCTGCATATTAAAATCAAAACTGATCAAGCATGAATGTACTTTTAGGCTCATCTGACCATGGACTCAAATTAGCTACTCTGATCAAAGAGTGCCTGGTGTCCATCTATCTTTCACTTTTTCAACTTCCTTTTCAGGAACCACATGACCCATATTAACCAAACTTTACACATACATGTATATGTATATTATCTTTAGATAATAAGGCTTCAATTTTGTTTCCTAATGCACGATTGCACCCTATTCTAAAGGGAAATACTGGTAAACAAGCAAAAATGTGACAAAATTTCATACATTGGCAAATATGCTTTACGCAAACTTCTCATGAAGAACCTCACCTAACGTAGGACTTCCATGAAGTTCACAAAAGGAACTTTCATGAGAATTACCAACTTCACTAGTCAAGGGTTTCTGATCCAATTATGAGGAGAGTAGCATATTAAAAACCCTTGGCTAGCAAAGATGGAGAATTACATCAGTTGAATTTCCATGAATATTGCAAACAATATTATGTAATTTAGAGATAACAACCACAAAATAATTTGCACAGGAGAAAATATCACATGAAACCATGAGCAATAAATTTAATAAAAAATACATGTGAATGCTCTTTTTGTCTTAAATTTACAAGAGACAAAAAGACACAAAATTGGCTGTGTAATGAAACATTCTATACACTGATTGAACAAATTCATTTAGATACTGGTATGCTTACTGAATGGAATACATTCTGAACAAACTATAAAACTCACTGTCATGTAATAGCTGCGTATCCGAGTTTGTGCACTGTGTCTCATCACGTCACTTTTGGTTTTATATTTCTTATTGAGGCCTGCATAAAATGATCAACATTTAGTCTGTGCAAAACATATAAATGTATGCATATATTTTAGTAGTTATACATATGTATTAAAACATTCAGATTCAGAATCTATTTTTCTACATCTTTAACATCCTCATAGGTAATCCATTTAAACTAACTAGTATCCTCTGTGAGTATCACACAATCATCCACTTTAAAAATCTTCTTTAATACTAAGATATAATTCAATGTATACATGTAATTGTACAATTTAGCTAATAACTTTCTAATTAGTTTTTTCCCTCTTATAAATATGGCTCTGAAGTCAAAAGGTGATATGTACCACAAACCCGGTACATTTATTCATATACCAGTATGTAGTACTTCAAATTGTGATGGAACTCTAAAGCCCAATGGTCACACCAAAGTCTAATTGTTTGTGCTAAATCCTGATGGTTTAACACACTATAGTCCAATGGTTCACATGCAGTCAACATACTTCAGAGGTGTGACACTCATATGTCTGATGGGTCCACATATGCACCAAAGTTCAATAGTTTTCCCTGCCAAAGCCCAATGGTTCTAGGCCAATAAATAAATTTAACAAAGCACAAATATATTTATTCACAGCTCCCCCTCCACCCCCCTAGTTTGATAGTTTAGGTTAGAGTTTTGAGTGTCATTAAATTATTTAAAGCAACTTGGGTGTAACAGGTATTTGGACATTTTTTGTTCTCGCAATCTTCTATCATAAACATTTTTTTTTTATTACCTAATCAAAGGGATTTTGTTGTTTTAATACAGATTAAATATTTTTGTCTATTTTGTAAGTGTATTCAGGTTTGAAAGTGATCTATTGAACTGTCGGTCAATAGACTGCGATCTATTGGACCGCCGGTCAATTAGACTGTGATCTATTGGACCTGCAACGTATTTTAGAAAAAGTTTAATTGCTACAAGATTAAAAGATAACTTTATTATGTTTTATTAGTATTGTTCTTAAAAATTATCTGTTAGGTCATCTTGGTATTGATTAACAATGACCTTAATGCATAATGGTATGAAAACCTAGCTTCTGTAATTTATAATTGTGAACACAAAATACTAAAAAAGGAATTAGGTAATAAAACAATTATTTAATGTCTGAACAGTCAAAAGACCCGAATTTTTTCCTTTGGTGCAGGGAACAACTCAGTATGATCTATTCCCTGCACCTCGGGGAAAAATATTTGGGTCTATAAACTGCTCAAGCATTAAATAATTGTATACTACCTCACTTATAACCGACCAAAACTGCCAGAGACTTGGGTAGTTTGTCTCACTCTTTTCCATTACATTGTCAAATACATATCCTTTGTCGGGACAGTCGGTCGATTCCATCTTTGGTGTAGTACTTCAAGACATGCATGCACCTTGTAGCAACAAACCATTTGACTTGGGCGCAGACCATCAGACTTTAACCTGACCATTGGACTTTGGCATGACCATCGTACTATTGGTATTACACGTATAATATGGGAACATGTTTGTGCTTAATTTTATTGAAAACAGACTTCACCTTCAAACCAGTCCTCATGGTCCTGCCTTTTTTCCGAGGATGTGTTTGTCTCTAAGAGTTCAAGGTACTGAGAAATAATGTGGATCTTCTCTGGTGCATTTTCCGTTATGAGAAGATCACGAATCTGTGAGGCAATCTCGTTCTTCCGCGTTGCACAATATAGCTTGCTTAGAGCATCATGAATGAGGACCCCAGCTGTTAATAAAGTATAGAGTTACTGGCCGGTTTTGTAGTGTTGTCAATGCTTCTAATATATGAAATATTTCCCAAGGCCTAATTTTAATAAATCGTAAAAATTGCTTTTCTGACAACAGTCTAAAGAACATTTTATCAACATAAGAGATATGAACCTCCTCTCCAAGTTTCGCCTTTCTTCAAAAAGACAAACACAGTTTGAGCTGGAAGCTTTTTGAAAAATTTGTCATCTGTTACTGCAGTGCCATCATCTTCAATTAAAACTGTAACCTCCCCTGGATTCAACTGTAAGATATAAATACGGGGTTTTGAAAGGGTACAATTTCTTAATAAGGATGATCCCTAAGCTCAGCTTAAAATTTATAATCTGACAGCTGAGATTAGGCTGACGCCATCAGCTAACGTAACTTTACCATGATATACATTTTCAACAGTTATCAATCTTCAATTAACAGTAAGTGTATGAACAAATTATTTCCTTCTCTTTGTGTATAAGTAATGTCATTAATTTTCCTTCTGGAGAGAGCTAGAAAGAGACTCTTCTGCAGCTCCATAGAGAGAATCTTGCCTTTAATTTTTCTGCCCCTTTCTCCAGTAGTTCCTTAAAGTTTTTTGCCGTCACTCCTATTCTCTGTTCGCGTTTCACGTCTTGAACTTTGTAAGCCTTCATTCCGCCATTAAATAATGACAAAAATCGGTCTAGTATAAAAGTCATTTAACCGTATGTTCTTTTAATGACCCACGTGCTATTTTTAGAAACTTATTGTTTTTGATATTTCCCGCTTTAAAAATAATCCCAAAATATGGGATCAAAATTATATATTCTGTAATTTTTATAGTGGATTAGGTATATTGAATAGAGTTAATTAAACACTTAATTAAATTTTTATTTGGTTATAATTTTGTCAAATCTCGTTACTCCGAGACTTTGGTGCGCCATTGATGTCAATGTACACAAACTGAATGTTGTCAAGTAAATGCAGGTTAATATCACTTCATTTCTCGCATGAAAGTTTCAAATTGTCAGCGAACTCTCATTTATGAGTTAGATTAGACATATGACTTATAGATAATTTGATAAACTGTATTTTGCGTGCAAGTGCTCTGTGAACATTGGTCAATGATAAGGTGAATTTGAGCGCGCATTTCATAATATTTCCAACCATGAGTAATGTTATTGTTATAGCTTTTAAGTTATATATGAGAGTAAATTTTACAATATTTATATATCTATATATACAGTATCATGGTTTTTTTCAATATTTAATGATATATGTTCCGTCAAAGTCATATTTTTACATTCATTAATATATTGACAGTTTAAAATTAAGTTAAAAACTATCACTACTGTAAGCAGAGACATAAATAACATTATAATGTTATTTATGTCTCTGCTGTAAGGCATTAACATTGATAAAGTTTTTAAACTTTTTATACCTGCCAAAAAAATTAAAGATTTATTCTGAATAGCTTAATATATATAGCTGTATCATATATACTTTAAAAAAATATACCCGTTTCCGCTCATAAGCTAAACTTAAACTAAACAATGTGTTAGTCAACAATTATTACAGCATATTTCATTCGTAGTTTTCGAAAATGTCTGAGCTGAAGAAAGGTTATGTCGAGAATATTTTTTTTCATCACTTACTATTTCATATGTTTCTGATTTGAAGTTTGCTACTTTTTCAGTGTCTAAAATGAAACTTATATGGTGTGCATAGTCAATTACTTATTATCCCCTGAGACAACTTGTTGCAAAGGGAATATAAATTGCATGTACTGCTAATTTGTGTGTGTATATGTATGCATGTGTGTCTAATTCAAGTTAATATGGGCAAAATTCAAAGGGAACTCTCATACATTGGACAAATCCTATGAATTTTCAAGTCAATTGGTTAAAGATTTATTAAAATATCCTTTAATAACAACATTTAAAACAGGAATTTTCGGTACAACTTGACAAAAACAATTCCCAAGTAACTATAAAGTGAGAGTGAAAAACTTGATATTTTGTTGGATTTTGCCAGTGAGTGCAAATAAATCAAATAAAGAGGTGAAAAAAATATTATCGCAACTATTCTAAAAATAACATAACAATTTAGTGTACCTGAAGCACTTTTAATAATTGCGAACTATGGGGGCCATATCGGGCCTATATCATATATTGTCCTTTAATAGAGTTTTAATAGGGCCAATATACATCAATATGGCTTCAGTCATTGAGTTAACTTTGTTGAACAATATAAGGTTGCTAATATGGCAGCTACACCCAAAAACTGCAAGAAATACATTTTTAAAGGTAATATCACCTCTCATTCAGCTTTCATTTTTCACTAATGCTTCATGACAATGTATTGCTTTAAAATAAAAGGGTGTGTTTGGGTAAAAATGATGAAAAATTGTATTTTAAACTGATTTTCAAAAGAAAAGCTATGAGGAGTTTTAGTTACAAATCTTGGAAATGTCGTCTAGATATCCAACACCAAGTGAACCTGGTCTTTTTAAATGATCCTTCTATTAAGTCCAAAAACTTCATTTCAGTGTCTTTTTTCCTATGAGCCTTAGGGCTAGAACTTCTACTTTACTTGAAAATTTGAAAAGAATTTCAAGTTCCTTGGGTAATGGATTGGGGCTTCTCAATCGCAACTTCTCGGGCCTTTCCGGCAAGCTCAGAAAAACACCTCGAATGTATTAACATCACCGGATGTTAAATTTTATACAAAATGGAGTCGCTTCCCATTAAAATAAGTATCGGCTAGACAGTCTTGTATGTCGCTTCTGTGTTATATTTTAGTGTATATCGTTTACTTTAATGAAGTATAGCTCACATCTCAACAGATCGTAAAATGTGTTCTAGTTATTTCAAGTTTTACAAAAAGGGGGGTTGTCATGGACGCCTAGGTAATACATTCGAGGTGTTTTTCAGAGCTTGCCGGAAAGGCCCGAGAAGTTGCGATTGTGGGGCTTCTATATGGCAAAGTTGTACAGAACATAAATCAAATAGAGGAAATGCATTTTAGTTTTTGCAATGTATTACATGTACCATCATTAATCTAAAAGAGAGAATTTATGTTTACAGTTCACATGAAAATGAAAGTTTTCAATATTTTGGAACAGGAATATTAAAATGATGCATACTTCAGTACCAGGTAGATAATAAGACATTACTAAATAGAGCATGATGTACCGCCTAGTTGATTACTGATACATGTGATCATAAAATGAATTATTAATGAGCTACTGTCATTTGCTTTGGCAATGTTGCTCTTAATATATAGACACTTGATAGAACCAAATCAATACCTCAGTGTAAAATTGGAACCTTTCATTTCATAATTATGATGAGATGAACTTAATGGACAATCTATTATTTGGCAATGATTGGTATAGAACTAGTGTTTGTTTTTCAAGGTACAGACATTGAAGAAATCAATATTCCAGTTTAAAAACTGAGTACCATGTACTTTGGATGATTTCTATAGATTTAAAAATCTTGTCTACAATACAAGAACACACAACTGTCTCTTATTTTATTGAACTGCTGTGTGGTTATGAAGATTGATGTTTTGGAGATATTACCCATAATTGTGCATGCATACAGTATATAATGATATAGTATCTTGTTATATGTAAAAGATGAGCTGTGAAATGTCTTCTGTTTTATAGGTCAGTGCGTCTCTTACAATGTAAATCAACATGCCAAGAAAGTTACCATTCCGAGTCATCCATGTGTCTGGACAGGATGAAAGTTACAGGGCAGCAGAGCTTAATTATCACAGTCCTCTAACGAAGGGTTGGCAGTCTTCCAGGTAAAGATTTATACTTGCATGTACTAAAAGGGAAAGGTATCGTGAACATTACATTTTATTTAATGTCTGATCATTTCTTCAACCAATTCAAAGTCATCTTTTGTTTATCTAACCTAAAGTTTTCTGGCATATGGCTGGAATTCAATTAAGTGAGTTGTCTTTAAACTTGTAACTATAAATAGAGCTGGATAGATTGAAGAGGCACAAATTGGCAGTCAAACATCACATCACAGGAATTTGGCATATTTGACAAAATGTTTTTTTTAAATACTGATTGTAAAAAAAAAAATTGCATAAACATATAAAATTGGAAATGGGCATCAAATCAGCAAAATTGGAAAATTGCATGTGATAGCTATTTTGATATATTCTTAGGATGAAAACTTGTCAATATCATGGGTGGTTTTATATGGAACAGAAAAATGTCAAGTATTCATAATGAACAATTATCTGTCTTTCATTTGAAAATGTGTCAGTCCTCTGATGTCATGGTGGAAGTCAATTAAGTGAGTTCATTTCTAGAGAGTCTGACTCATTTGAGTAGAGAGTAGGCTTGTGTGTGCAGGCATCCCTCACAGTGTATAGTAGTAATGTCACTCTTTATTAACAAAGGATGCCTACTTTTTTAGAAAATGAAGAAGAATCATATTCATATCTGTCAATGATTTTATTTCTGATTTGATGATCTGATCTATAGATCTTCTTTATTTGATTGATTTTGGATTACTGTATGACTCTCGATTGAAACCTTTTTATTATAGATCATAAAAGTATTACTTTATAATGTTTGTAGATATACATGTCACATGAACTTAATATATTGATGTACTGAGTTTTATTGTAGGTATTGCCTGTACCCACAGGACATAGTTATCCAACTAGAAAACCGATCAAGATTAAGGAAGATCCAGATTCTGTCTCATCAGTACCTTATAGGTAAGTCAAAGCTTGCATGTCTCTTAAACATCTGCTGTAAAATCCTTTGTTTACATGCATGCTTAACTCTGCAATTTTGCTGTTTTGTATCAAATAGTGAAAATGTAGAATTTAGAATCATGAACAAACTTTTTTCAGTTTCAATTTCATTAGGTATACATGCAGTTGTCAGAAAAATAAATATTTAAATTTTAAAACCCCATAGGGTGCCTCTCACGATTTTACATGGATACGAATGCATTGCCTTTAATTAGAAAACTACAGTAAATGAATGTTTGATTGGGGGCCTTTTTGAAGTGCAGCATTTGAAGATTTAAAGGCTGACTATTTATTGTTTTATTTTTTAATTACAGCTACAAAAATAGAATTTTTTGTTGGGGATGTTCCTGACGAGCAGTTGCAGGATCTTGAAAATGCCCGCTACACCAGGCTAGGGTAGGTTACAGTGTGTTTGCATGTATAAGGGGAGATCAATTTATCGATTCATATCAATATTTTACAGGGTATCGTATTGACATAAGTCAGAGCATGTTTAACTACAATGTGCTTTAATTCTGATTTAAAGATTAAAAAAGGTATAAAATTTAAATAATTATATTGGATTGAATTGTATTCTGATTTTGTTTAACAATACACAACTCTTGTAATTAACTTGAGTAACAAAATTTAATATGATATTTCTTTTGCATGGTTAACCATTTTTGTTGTTCAATTAGGTATGTGTCTCTATCTGACAATGAGAAGACTGGATACAAAGCGCGAGAGCTGAAGTCTGTACATGTTGATGCTATAGGTCTCTATCTGAAGCTCAACATCCACAAGAACCACATCAACAAATATAACATATACAACCAGGTCAGGACTTATTGATTATTGAATCTATCTTCATATAGTATTTACTGTTCAGGAGAAATTACGATAATTTGTTCAACAAATTTGAGAAATGCGGTCATCCATTTTCATGTTCTCCAACTTTCTATTTAAAAAAAAAAAGCCAAGGGGTTTTTAGCGTTTTATCTTGTTCAGTATTCATAGGTATTCATATTGATATAGTGTATTACCAGTAACATTTTTTTCAAGAAGATTTATTTGTTTATATATATTATTATTTGTTATTAGGTTGGTATCATTGCTATCAATGTGATAGGAGATGACATTAGACGACCCACAGATCTCACAGACCCAGTAAGTGAATCCTAGCCCAAATAATTACCTCAAAATGATGTACATATAAACAACATTGTTGCATGATTTTGTAAAGGTGATTTAGTTCTTAATGATATGTCTAGTATACTAATACTAGACTTCATATGCCTCTGACAGCATTTTATTTTAATCTGAATTTTAAATTTCTACAGGATGTATATTTGGATCCTGATAAGAGGAAAGCCATTGAAGCAGATCCATCTTTGGAAGGACTGTACAACAAGTGAGTTATTTCATAAAATAAATCATAATGATGGGGTGATGTGAAAATAAAAGTTTATAATGTCAGTGCAATGGCAAGAAAACCAAGAAAGTTCTAAGATGAAGAGTAAAGGGAAAAGGATGTTGATGGCCAGTTAAAAGTGGTGTTTGTTTCTTTAACCATTGGCAAATAAAGCAATTAAGAGGATTTTTTTCTGAGCAGAGGGTTGTTATGTAAAAAAAAAACTACAAATTTATGGAAGATTGTTCAATGAACTAGCAAGTAAAACTGTATTTGTTTGTTACTTAATTTGACACTCTGTACATGTCCAGTCTTTGTCACAAATTGAATGTTTCGTATCTTGATGTGTCTGTTTTGCAGGCCAGATTTCATTTCTCCATTAGATGACCTAGCTTTTGACATGTACCAAGATCCAGAAATTGCAGGCATTATCCGCAAGCTCGAGAAGAAAAAACAAGAGGCCGTTTTACGTAAGACAATTTTTCTGCACATTAAAATTAATTAGGAAACAACATCAGTGTTATGGTAATATTATTCCTTTAATACTCATATTGTGTCCTATTAATATCAAATGCAATTTATTTAAAAAAATGTTGTTATCCACAGGTATGTTTGAATAACTGAACAAAAAAAGAAATCAGTTAATACACATATTGCATTTAAGATTATGGTAAGCCATCTTGAGGTTCAAAATGATCCTTAACTAAGTATTTGGTTTTTAGCTCACCTGAGCTGAAAGCTCAAGTGAGCTATTCTGATCACATTTTGTCTGTCGTCCGTCTGTCCGTCCGTCCGTCTGTCTGTAAACTTTTCACATTTTCAACATCTTCTCAAGAACTACTAGGCCAATTTCAACCAAACTTGGCACAAATCATCCTTAGGCAAAGGGGATTCAAAGTTGTGAAAATTAAGGGCCACACCCGTTTTCAAGGGGAGATAATTAGAAATTAATGAAAAATTTCGAGAAATTTTCAAAAATCTTCTTCTCAAGAACCAGAAAGCCAGGAGAGCTGAAATTTGTGTGGAAGCATCCTCAGGTAGTGTAGATTCAAAGTTGTGAAATTCATGACCCCCGGGGGTAGGGTGGGGCCACAATGGGGGGGGTCGAAGTTTTACATAGGAATATATAGAGTAAATCTTTAAAAATCTTCTTCTCAGAAACTAAACAGCCAGGAAAGCTGAAACTTGTGTGGAAGCATCCTCAGGTAGTGTAGATTCAAAGTTGTGAAAATCATGACCCCCGGGGGTAGGGTGGGGCCACAATGGGGGGTCGAAGTTTACCATAGGAATATATAGAGTAAATCTTTAAAAATCTTCTTCTCAGAAACTAATCAGCTAGCAAAGCTGAAATTTGTGTGGAAGCATCCTCAGGTAGTGTAGATTCAAAGTTGTGAAAATCATGACCCCTGGGGGTAGGGTGGGGCCACAATGGGGGGTCGAAGTTTTACATAGGAATATATAGAGTAAATCTTTAAAAATCTTCTTCTCAGAAACTAATCAGCCAGGAAAGCTGAAATTTGTGTGGAAGCATCCTCAGGTAGTGTAGATTCATAGTTGTGAAAATCATGATCCCTGGGGGTAGGGTGAGGCCACATTGGGGGGGGGGGTGTTAAAATTTTACATAGGAATATATAGAGTAAATCTTTAAAAATCTTCTTCTCAGAAATTAATCAGCCAGGAAAGCTGAAACTTGTGTGGAAGCATCCTCAGGTAGTGTAGATTCAAAGTTGTGAAAATCATGATCCCTGGGGGTAGGGTGGGGCACAATGGGGGGGGGGGGGGGGGGTCGAAGTTTTACATAGGAATATATAGAATAAATATTTAAAAATCTTCTTCTCAGAAACTAATCAGCCAGGAAAGCTGAAACTTGTGGGAAGTATCCTCAGGTAGTGTAGATTCAAAGTTGTGAAAATCATGACCCTTGGGGGTAGGGTGAGGCCACATAAGGGGGGGGGTGTTAAAGTTTTACATAGGAATATATATAGAGTAAATCTTTAAAAATCTTCTTCTCAGACTCTAATCAGCAAGATGATTCTTTATAATTGTTAAGACTTTGGCTCCAGGACAATTCTTCGGCCTCACAAGAAGGTTCAGAGTTTGATGTAGCTAAATATCCCATATATAAACAATTGTAAAGGATCTTTTTGAGAACTGCAATACTCAACATGTGATATGACTATAAAATTGAAACAGGCAGCTATTTTTTCATTAGAATCTTTTTGTATTACTGTTTTGAGTTATTGCCCTTGATTTATTGATTCTTGATTATTTTAATTAATGCATCCACTGTTAACCAATTATTGTGATGATTATTTTTATACAATAATAAATATTCAATGTATATAAGTTGTTCTGCATAAGTAGTTTTGGGTTAGGCCGGATTAGTTTGTTTATTTTTGATTTCCAATTTTTAGATACTATGAATTATTTTAGGCCGGCACATATATAGAGACAGTGTATATTACATTGCAAGTAGCGACTGTTTGGGGTTAAACTTGAACAGGTACGGAGAGATTGAGGGTGTGGACATCCCTGCTCTATCTAATCTTCGTGTTTTTCTAACCTACGATACAGAGTGTGCGGTCCTTCCTGCCCTGTTTAGCATTACTACAAGTGTGCGGTCATACCTGCTTGTCTTGGTGGTGGTTGCGGCGGAGCACTAGTTTATGGTCATCCCTTCTGGTGTTCTGGCCTTTCTAGCGCAAGTGTGCGGTCATCCCTGCTTGCGTTATCTCTGAGTTGCGTAGGTGTGCGGTCATCCCTGCCTACGTAACTTTGAGTCCCTATATATGTGCAGGAGCGGTGATTAAAGTCTGCTCTTGTAAATATTGGCAGCAATCAGGGCTATCCGAGTTCCAAGGGGGGAAAATGGATTTTATTTATACAGGATCTACATGTATTATTGTACATTGTCCAGATTGTTTGTATTATGACTCCATTAAGCTGACTTTATCATACCTATTGTTCCTCAGGTGAGCGATGTGGCCCATGGGCCTCTTGTTTATGATTTACAGAAGAAAGATTTGAGTATGCTAAGAAATTGAAAGCGGCAATATCGGAGCTGCAGAAAGTCGGCGAGAAGTTAGGTAAATACGAAGTGGAGAAACGTCAGGCAGTAGAAAACGAGGACTATGACAAAGCCAAGCTAAGAAAGGTCCAGATGGACGAGTACCGACTACAGGTCTACAAGGAGCTCAACCTGCCAGACCTACTCGAAACATCAGGGGTAATACTGAATTCTCGAATAGTGTATATTTTGAATGATAAATGAATGAACATGTATGATCATTTCTTATTTTGATTCTGTATATTTTATACACCTGCTCCTAAGGAGAAGGAGGTATACTGTTTTACCCTTGTCTGTCTGTCCGTAATAAAAATTTTGTCCTATTTTTTTTCAGCAACTATCAATTGCAGATGCTTGAAATTTTATCATACTCTTTGTTGAGGCACGCTATTTGTTAAAGATTTTTATTTTTGTACCAATCAGACACCAACTTCCTGTTGAATGATGACTGTTTATTTTTAGCCTAAATTTTCAAAACAAATTTGCGTCAAAAAATTCTCCGCAATATTTCATTGCAAATGCTTGAAATTTGAACACCCCTTGTTTAGTCATGCCATATGTTGGGATTTGTTTTGACACCAATCAGATGTCAACTTCCTGTTAAATGACAACTTCGTTTATTTTTAGCCAAAAAATTTTCGTCAAAGATTTCTCAGCAACTATCAACACAGATGCTTGAAATTTTATTGCTCTTTGTTGAGGCATGCCATAAGTTGGGATTTATTTTTGTACTAATTAGACATCAACTTCTATTAAATGACAACTTTTTTGTATATTCACATCAGAACAGGGGTACATGTATTAATAGTGATCATTGGCTCACAGATATCTTGTTGTTTTTAACATGCTCTAATATAAATCTTTAAATTTTGCAGTCAAGGCATCCACAAGTGATTGATTTAGGTAAGTGGATGAGATTTATCATGATGAAGTGAATTTTGGATTCATATACCTTTTAAGTTGAGTGCTGGTGCTAATACCAACCTATTTTCAGAACTATCATTACTTTGATTTAAATTGAATCCTTTGCTGATTTGAACATCTTGTTTCAGAGCCAATACGTCAGGCAACCCCTCCCCGATTACAGGAAATATCGTACAGGACCCCACCCCAAACCCCCCCTCCCAGGACTCCCTATGACGAGAGACCACTCCCAGCCATGAAAAAGTAGGTCAAAATGCACTCATCCACCTTTATATTTATTTTAATATGCATATGTATTTCAATATCTTAATGCATGTATTTATGCAATACAGTACTTTATATCTTTAAATTGTTAACTTTTTATTTTATATTACGGTAGTTGTCTACTAGTTGATAAATGTATCTTTATATAGATGTATGGAAATATGTTATTATCATGCATATAATTTGCATGTTGTACTATTAGAAAATATTTGAGATCCTTAGATAATTATACGTTGTTAGTTCATATTTTTGTGTGCAATTTTGTAGAGCTTTTGAAAGTATTCCCACAAATCTGCTGTTTTTACATAAGATAGTGTAAATAAGCTTTCAACACACTTTACTTTTGTCATTGACAAGTTTATTTCATTTTGGCATGAATTTTGCTTAATTTGAATTGTTAATTTTCAACCAATTGCAATTCATTTTTTTTATCATTATTGATTACTTTTTTTTTACTTGAAAATTCATCAGTAGAGCTGCACATTCATTGAAGTGTAATAAAAATCTTTTTTATCTAGTAAACACCAAATTGTTACCCTTCTCTAAAAAATATTTTTATTTTAGGTGCATTACTGGTACACTTAATTGATTCCCTTGTAAAAGTTGTCACTGTTAATTAGTTTCTTTTGTCAAAGTGCATGTCTTTCATAATTTTGTTTTGTTTCACTCTGCTATAGTATACAAAGAAATTATAAAGCTGCCTTGATTACAGATCAGTTCAGGATGTCCCCTTAGTTTATGTAGGACAACTTTCAGAATTGATAGATTGACCTCTTTTCTTTGTACATGTAAATCAGTAAAGACTCAAAGCCTACAAGCGATTCCCCTCCCCCTCCGCGCACCCCCTATGATGAGCGGGTCCTACCGGTCAAGTGAGTATCCAATCTGGTGTGGCTCTAACTCTGTCTAATTGTGGTGCAGTAGCTCAAAACATCAACAGGTGGTGGTTCCTATGTGTGATTTCAACAATTGCAGCATTAACAATGAATATGCTGTGAATTTAAAAAGAAGCATTATAAGCATTCATTAGTTATGATTATATTTCAAATAATTTTTTTGGGGGAAAAAAGTAAATGCTTTTCTCTGTTATTTATTTCTTGGCGATATCATTAGAGATATGTTAAAAATTTTAATGTTGATGTACATGTACATTTGGGGATGTAAAGTGATTTCCTGTCTTTTGACTACAAGCAAACATACTGTTATTGTTGAACCCATTGGAATTGCTAACTAAGACATTATACATTGTGTGTGGCCATTTTGTTTGTCTCCAGGTTGTCTCCAGTGCTATGAAGCTAGACCAAAGATTCTTCATTCATGACTTCACTGTAAACCATAATTGTTTTGTCACTGAACTCACCAAATCACATGATGCACTGTATCTGTAGCTGAACATTCACACCCATCATCAGTAGATAGCAATCACATTTACCAGTGTAGCATATACTGTAGTTGCAAATTTTAATTCTGTAGTGCCAGAAATTGTACATTTAATGCAAACATTTAATGTACATGTATGTTCAAAAGCACATGGCCATTGATAATAAAGGCAGAACTGGTATATCTTGTCTACATATATCTCTTAGAGAGCTATGATTTGCAACTAGGGATTTCAATGCATTACTATTGTGTATTGGTATGTTCTTTATCAGATTAACCCAATGTATATATATGCACCAATGCTGCAATTACACTATGTATCATACCTGTATATAATCACTTCACCTGTACAGGTCTCCAGTGTTAAAGCTTGAAGTCTCATCTTTCCAGGCATATGTGCATGTGAACATGTGAATAGGAAGTCACAGCACGTTACATTTTATCTACTGTAGATTCCGTATTTTACTCGAGTACTACCGGTAGCTAAATTCTGTGATTCAACTGTTTTGCATCAATTCGTGAGAATATAAAAATCACATTCACCATATTTATATCATAGTTTCATTTAGTGTGCATTTGTCCAAAAATAAAAGAGAGATTTTAAAATCTGCGAGATGGGCCTTTTGCAATTTGAATTAGGAATCTACAGTATTTCCACTAAAAGTTTCAGTTAACAAGATATCATATTAATGTGTAAAGAGTGCAAAACCTGCATGAATAAAGTACACTGCATATTTTGAAGCACATTTGCTGTATCTTTAGCATGTCACGAGCATTACATCCTCAATAATTATAATTTTACAAGCTTTACAAAGCGCCATGTCAAACCAACTGATCTGGCAAAAGATTTTATGTACGTACTTGTCGTTGTCAAGGTTACATCAACTTTGTTTGTTTCTCTAATTCTTTGTTTATTTACAGTTTCTCATTCAGCTTGAATTGCTTTTAATTGAGTTGAGATATCAAAACTTGAGGCAGCTAAGGATTTCTTCCATTTTTGCATGAAATATGAAAAAAAAATCAATGCTTGCATGAATTTTATCAAAAAGAGTGTAAATTATGCAGTAAAATTGTTCTGAATTGTGGTCTAACTGCTTTTGCATTATTATTTTGAATTTTCATTCATTACTCAGAAATTTAATTAAATATGTTGAACTTTGAATGAAAATTAGTAAAAAGTAAATTATCTGGTAAAAAGTTTATAACAGTAACTAATGTATTCATTGTAATTCATATTTCATTAATCAGTGTTAGAATCAGATTAGAAATATGAAATGTTAAACAGTTAATGTAGATCAATGCTGAAGAATCTTTAAATTTGTGAGCATTGCTTATAAACTGTGTCAATCTTGATATATATTACCTAGTGGTTTTTCCCCAGTCTTTAATCTACTCTTTCTTTATCTCTTCAATGAGTAATCCTGTTTTGATATACTTTTATATTTTTATATATATGTAAATAATTTAAATTACATGTTAGTTATTAAAACATCGTAAGGATTAAAAAAAACTTTTTGATCATAGTTTAAATAAAATTATTTAAAAATCTATCATTAAAATACATGTACATGTATATATTAAATATTTGAATTGTTAAAGATATTGTGATCATTTTCTTTTTCATCAACTAAATTAATGTAGATTTTCATCAATTTGTATGAATTAAATACATGCAGATGCAACCAAAGGACACTGATAAATGTTGAATACAATGTGTAACTTTACCATGAACATTTTGTAGACCCCCACCTGTCCCAGAAGAAGAAGACCCCGCTCCCTCAGAAACTAATACAGGTTTGTCTTTTTAAAAACGTTGCTTGATTTTTTCACTTAGATAAAATATTGAATTAATTAATTTTAAATATTATTTGCACAGATACTGATACATCATCAATATCTATGTACATCATTTTATTTTAAAAATAAATATATTTTCGCACACTTTTTTTGTACACAGGTATCACTGGTGAACCTGAACCAATGGGTGAGAAGGAGTTGAGGGAAGCCTCCTATGCTATTGATGCTTTTGGAGAACCCCTGGTTTGTTATATATTTTTGACTCTTATTTCATTGATGATATTTCTGACTAAATATTACTATTATGTTGGAAAGTGTTATGAATTGAAATATGTGTTGCCAAGTTCTGTAGATTCCTTATAATTGTGGCAATTTATTATTTGTGTAAAACTACAAGAAACAACCCACACAGATTTGATAATATTGCCTTTACAGTTGTGACATACTGAGTATATGCAATTTACCGGTAAAGAAAATTTTGATACTCACAATTTCATATTCTTACATTCCATTGAATACAAAATTGCAGAATCACAGATTTATAACATGCATAAAATATTAAGGAATCTACAGTCCTTTTACTTATGCCTGGCAATACTGTATACCGAGTCCTAAATAAAAGCAAGGAATTAACATCCACGTAAAATCCCAAGAAGCACCCCTTGCAGATTTTAAAATCTCGATTTTATTTTCTGAGAGTTGAGAATTATAAGAGATTAGGATAAAAGTTCCCCATTTGCAATTTCATATTCCTACATTTTGATACAAAACAACAGGATCGCAGAATTAGATATAAGGAATCTACAGTAGTCAATGTGTTTAGCTTTATTGCTGCTCAACCATGAATACTGAAAAGACACGGGTGTTACATGATAACCGTACTTAATAAAGTTCTGTTTTGTAGGTGTCCAAAGCGTACAGTAAGACCTGGTCCTACAGAGAGGATGCCTTACTGGCAGTGTACAAACATGTCCAGGAGAGCAGCGTGTCCGCAAAAGAGGAGTGTCGCAACCTGCTGAAAGCCACCATCTTCCTGATCAAGAGAGCCATCGACGATAAAGTCTATTCTGTAAGACGGTTACTCTTCTCATAATTCATCTTTTAACGTGATACATGTACTAGTATTTAAGATATAGTATTAACCAAGGCATTTTGGAGGGGAAGGAGTATGGTTGTTTTTACTTCACAGAATGGTTTTTTAAACCAGAGTTTTAGAAGATGTTGGTAAAGTGCATATACTGCATGGTACATGTGTAAGTGAAGTGCATATACATGTGTAATTAACATTTTAGATAACCAATAATATTAATTTATCCAGGTGTTCAAGGCTGGTTTACATCTGCTGAGAATGATTCTGACTGAATACATTCCTAAACACAAGTAAGTGTGTTTGTACATGGCAAAGTGTTTCTTTTGAACAAACCACAATGTCGAAAAATTAAAGCAGATAGATTAGAATGCTGATCATTAATGTGCTGTATAAAACTTTCATTTTCCATAAGAAAGAAAATATTGAGGTTCAAGGTATTATTCTGATAGATAATGGCTATTTTGTACATTAATGCTTAGTAGATAGTCAAGATAATGTAGTTTGGTAGATACAATCACAGTAACCTTTCGTTGTGACTTGACAGGTTAACAAAACAGGACACTATCTATGCAGTGGAGAAGACCATGCCAAACCTTCTACATAAGGGAGGGGATACTGTAAGATTTACATCCATTTAAATGACTCTATTCAGTACATGTCTCTGTATCAAACATCAGTACCAGATGAGAATAAAGTATTATCTTTTGACATAGACATGACTGTATAAGTACCTATTTAACTGATTTGATAGGTCATTCAAACCAATTTACATGCATTACCTGTATTGAAATATAACTCATCCACATACATATTACATATTATACAGGTAGATGAAATTTAGATTTGAAAATATTTATCCAAGTTGATGACACATGACCATCCTCTATATAGTTGATGCTCTCTCTGAATCTTTGAAATGATATGGTTAATACACGACTGACTTTCATTGAGCAGGCTCAGAGAAATCGTGAGGATGCCAAGAATTTTGTGTTAGAGGAGGCCTCACTTATGGAAGTTAAGGTAAGAAATTTTGTAATTGTAGCTAGATTATTCAAAGAAAATTCTATGTACCGTAATCTGGTGAATATAATACGCAGTAGTGTACAATACGCACCCCCCACTTTGGGCCTGAAAATGGTGAAAAAAAGCTAGTTTGGATGTATGATACGCATCAAAAAAATTGACCAAATGGTAATCCTGAGTATCAACAAAGCAGTTATACTTTGTATGCATGCTCAACTTCATCATGGGAATACGCTACCGGAAAATAAGAAAAACACAATATTTTCTTAGATACGGATTTATTGTAACCAATACATCGTGGTAATATATTTAATTCATAATCAATGTTTTAAATAGACCTAGTATTAAATATTCTACCGTAAATCAAATCAACTACTTTTAACAAGTGTTATATAATTGTTTAGTCATTACAATCCCTGTGAAGTGAAAAACGGACGATGTACAGGTATATAGATAACGGACCTAATTAATTCTTAAATGACTCCGATCAAAGTGATCAATTAGAGGCCTGGAACATAATAAAATATATGCACAAATAGTTGTGTCGTGTATAGTACACAAAGCCCAAGGGGGGTGTCTGAGATACCCAAGGTGTCAAGCGTTAGTGTTGGGGGAGCACAACTGTTTCAATGGCTTCAATTAACGTTAACGGAATAGGTTATAGAATTATTTATTTTCATAATTATTTGCAATAAATTAATTATCATTACATGGTTAAAAATGAGCCAAATGATGTGTAAGCTGTTTTCAAAGATCGGTTACAAATAGCACGTGGCCATCCAAGTCCGCATTCTATTAATAACAGCTGTAATGGCGGCGTACACGGATATAAAGAATAGGCAGTTCAAATTAATTTTTAAAGGTAATTTTGAAACAGTTTATTTATTAACAGACTTAAAGTGTACATCTTCTTTAATTACATGCTATAACAATGATTTCCTAAGGGTTAAATATAAATATATATGTGATAATGAAGGAATGTTACGATGTATAGCGGGGTATCGGTCCTGTCTGTGAACAGCATAGGTAATACGGCAGTGTGATACCCCGTACTTCCGCTAGGGAAAAAATATGTCCAAATCCTATAGGGATGTATAATACGCACCCCTTTCTCACGGTATAAAATGCTGGGGAGAAAAGTGGGTATTATATTCACCGGATTACGGTATGACTAACAAATTTACAAATACAGTAAAATACGGTTATAGCGAACACGCTTATAATGAATTGACGCTCAAAGTGAAATGATTTTTATTCTCCATTACTGTATTACATGTTGTAAACTTAATGGATAAAAACGAATTATGTTTATAGGGAAGCAAAATTGCCTGACTCTGGCATTTCGTTATAGTGGTGTTTCACTGTATCTTTAACCAAATATCCTAAATAAAAGTCTAACACATGAAGTGACATCAAGTTATGGTTGTCCGTTTAGGATGTATAACACTTTAGAAATGGATTTTATTTTGCAGCCAACCAACATAGTTCCACATGAATGTACAAAGCCAATCAAGTTATCACTGGCTCCTCGCCAAGCTCAGACACAGTGTGAAATAGTGGAGGCACTGTACCTGAAGCTTGGAATCAAGTCAAACACGTAAGTCAGAGTAAAAGATTGATACATGTAATAATTTAATGAGTTACAGTTTGAATTCCCAGGCCCACTATGATTTAGCATGATTTGTAACTAAAGTACAAAATTTGTGTATATACTTTAATTATTATAAAATCATAAATAATTGTTTAAGATCCTGTATCCAACATCAAACCTTTGAATGAATCTATTCCCGTTTTTCAGTGGGCTGACTGTGGAAAACTTGATGCAGTTCTGTGTGACTGCCCTGGGACATAACTCAGACAAAGTGAGAGAGGTGGCTGAGCGAATCATCAAGGACCTGTACAAAGAGGTCAGGGACCCAGTCAAAGACTACCTCCCCCCGGACAACGAAAAGACCCGCAAAATAACACTGTACCGCCAGCTGTTTGAGTACTTCGACAAGGTGGATGGAAAACCGACCAAAACTGACGTAAAGGTGTGTGACATTTTAAATATTTAGGAGTTAAGGATGAAGCAATTGATGGTGCTCTCTTTATTTTGTTGAATTCTATTGTTTGTACATGTGATATGCAATCTTAGAATGAGCTAAAGGAAATTAAAACAGTGTATTGTCTCATATCTATTTGATTAAAAATAGAATTTCCTTTTGAGATGACATTTGAAATAGTGGCTGAAAAGATGGCTTCAAAGAAAAATGAAAATTAAATACCCGGTAATGGGAAAGAATTTATAAGAATAATTTCTTAATCTGCTTGTCTTATTTTGTGTATCATTTTCTTCATCATCTAAATGAAACTAATAACTATGAATCTTTTTACACTGTATGTTGGTTTCATCCGTACTATGTTTCCAGAGAAAGCGAGCAGATGATGAAAGAAAGAAACAGCAGGAGATTGACATGTTGCAACAGCAGCTTCAGCAACTGAAGGACATGGCCGCCGGAAAACAGGTCAGATGAAGTTTAGAATGTATACAATTACACTTATCATGTACACTACAGCTCCCAGAGTGGCAAAAAAAAATGATCTTGCATATTAATTCTCCTGAGTAGTATGTAATCTTGTGAGGACGAAGATCATTATTAAATTGGTCATTGTAATTTCAAACCACTGAATTAATTTTCAGTTGCATTAGGTGATAACTGCAATCTCTATGTATTTATGCATTCATAGTCAGTATATACAATATACATGTCAATGAATACAAATGAATCATTAATTTTGATGTTTTGAATAACCCAGCTTAAGAGTGCTTCAATTTATTGTATTTTAGTTTCAGTTGTTATAGTGTGAATAATTGTGGTTTCCATATCATTTTGCTTTTTGTATAACATCATCAGGACTACCACCCCTCACCTAGACCTAAAAAACACAAACCCAAGCTGAAGGTACCCTGCATTAGCTGGGTGTGCTCAATCATGTGATGCTCTATATACTCAGTAGTCACTCTATATCGTTGTTTTTTTTCTGTGTAGAGCTCTCATTATCTCTCTGTAATGTGTGTAGAACTCATTCTGTTAAGATAATGATCAAGGTTTAACTAAATCAAGATATTCCATGTATTGTGACAAAGACTTGAACAATTCTGAATGATTTTGAACAGGAGGAATACATCTCATACTACAATTACGAGAATGAACTACTGTAATCAAATTCAAGAGGCTCTCAGTAGCATTAGTGCATTAATAAAGTTTTCATATCAATTTTAAATTGATACATTGATCAAAACAATTATTATTGAGTTCATATTTTTTTTTACATAAAAATTATGTAAACTTAAGTGAGTTTGAGCTAGAAATATGAATAGTTGTTCTTGTCATCAAATAAGTCATCAAAAGAAGAGATAAAATGTATAAACTTGCATGGTGAAGAAAATTTGTGATTCACATATATAGATATGTGGACAATTTTCCATTTAGTTTCTATACCAGTGTACTGTACTTATTAAAATGATTTATCATTACAATCTTTCTATCTCATGTTTATCATTTTATAATCAATGAATGAATTAAAAAAAAACTCGTTAAAATTTTTGAATTATGAAATTCATTATTAGGCAATTGATATAAAACAGATGACTGATCCAGAAATGTGTACATTGTATCTCTTCATCTCTCTCTGCCATTGATGTGTCCTATAGATTTGTTATTTACATGAATGTGACTATTATCTACATATACTCCATGTACTTCATGTGTAGTAAATATATAATGTACTGATAGCTAGTTGATTTGTTGTAACTGGTTTTTGCAGCCAATCGATGAGTCTGTCTTGGAGAACAAGAAAGGTGCACCAAGAGTAAGTATGGAGTGATTCTCTGTTAAGTATATTAACTATATATGCAGTTTATATACATCTCCTGCAAAAGAAGCAGACAATAAAATTCTTGATAAGTACAGGTGTGAAATAAAAGAAAAGATTTTTTTGTACTTCAGACTTAATTACCATTATTTCATTTCGCCCAAGCATATTTATCCATGTTTTTTATCATAATAATGTTTGACTACAGTATGTTATGTTGAATTAAGCGGTTCATTTTAATAGTTCTGTCAGTTCCATGTGTTTAAATTCGTATATGCATTAATCTTATGGATAAAATTTGAAAAAAAAATGTTTGAAATTTGTGTTCTCTGCTACCAAAAAATACAAAGTCATTTTTAAATTTCATTATTCAGAGACCTAGTATTGCCTCAAAGAAAATGGTTGGTACAAGTTTGCACCCCTCCCTTGTTTAATATTTTTAGAAGCTGTTCTATCATTTAGTTACTTTTGTTAAAGCTTTTTAAAAGTTGAACACATATTTATATCAGAAAATTAAGATCTGAAAGTAATACAAATTTCGCAAAATTTGGGGAAATATTTTTGTCTGTTATTCATAGCAGAGTTTGTGTAGATTTTAGTTTTTGTGTTTACTATAAATTTTTTTCTAATATTTGTTACATAGAAAAATTTTGCTTCCAAGTGCAAGTTCAAAATAATGCTTTATCATAACATACCTATTATTTTGATTCATGTTTCATTATTGCACGGTATTTACATCATTTTGCTTCTTTAATTGATTATCAGTGAAACGTAATTAACAAAACTAATGCTTTATTACCGTTTTATTACGTATATTATTTGTGTCACTATGATGACAAGTGTTATCGAAGGTTGTTAATCATCATCATCTGAATGTTTTGAACTTTTTTCAAATGAATATGTAGTATCTTTATTAAAAGAAAAAAAAGAGATAGTAAACTTCTTGACAACACTCAGTCTCTACAGGCCTTAATTTGGGCTCCAAAAGAATGTATTAATTTATAGTTGCGTATGTCAAAATACATTGGGTGGTTAGTTTTCAAACAATTTTCATGATAAAATTAATCACAGTTTACACGCTTTAATACATTCAGGTGACTGTTAAGGCCCATGGGCCTTTTGGACATGTTATATAGCCCTGCATAAAACATATGTAATAATTTTTTTTTAACTATTAACTTTCCCAATGAATGTCTTTCCCATGATATTCCCATTTTTTTTCTCTAACATTTTGTCAAAGTATTCCGTTCCCACTGTTCTTTCAGCAGATATTGAAAATATATAATAGGGTTTTTATTTTTACTACATTGTATTTGTTATTAGTTATCACTATATTGTTTTCGTTTTGACTGTTTTTGATGCTATATATTTGTAAAAAAAAAAAAAAAAAATGATACTATAGTATAATAAACTGTTACAAATTTCATTCAAAGTTCTGAAAAAGTAAGCAACTGTTAGAGACATTGAAGACATATTGAATATCTGTAAACTTTATTTTTAAATATTAATGTAACCAGTTGATTGATTCATATAAAATGCTTGTCAATTCAGTCACTGTTCATTTCTTCACAATATTTCAGGGACAGAAACAAGATGCAGCAAAGAAAAAACAACTTGACAAGAAAAAGAAGGATGATGATGATGTCTCTATGTACAATATGGACAAGTAAGTGTGTACAATATAATAACTATGTACAGTATGGACAAGTAAGTGTGTATATAACTGTATAGATATCTGTGTACAGTATGGACACTAGTGTGTATACAGAATAGATAACTAAATGTGTACAATATTGATAGGTTAGTGTGTATACAGTGTAGATAACTTTATACAATATAGACAAGTAAGTATGAATGCAGTATAGATAACTGGTATGTACAATATGGACTGGTAAGTGTATATACAGTATAGACAAGTAAGTCAGACCTTGTATAAAGAATGGACTAGTAGGATTGTGTACAATATGGACAAGTAAGTTTGTATACAGTATAGATAACTATGTACAATATGGACAAGTAAGTGTGTATACAGTATAGATAACTATGTACAATATGGACAAGTAAGTGTGTATACAGTATAGATAACTATGTACAATATGGACAAGTAAGTGTGTATACAGTATAGATAACTATGTACAATATGGACAAGTTTGTAAGATAGTGTACAATAAGGACAAATAAGTTTGTGTATAGTACAGGCAATTTATTTTAATAATTATGTAATTTATATGATGAAAGTTAGTATATATATGTACAATATGGACACAAAAGTGTATATAAGTACAATTTGAAAAATTTGGTATGTACAATTTGAAGAAGTAATTCTATGTATAGTATATATCCCGGTGTAAGGAAGTCTATGTTTAGTATATTGACGAGAAAAGCTATGTATACATGTATTTGATCATAAACAATTGTACTTGTATGATATGTGTATTTGTTTATCACTACTATTGTGTTTAATGCAAAAATAATATATTTTTTTTTTGTGGGGGGGAGGGGGAACATACAATAATCAGCTTTGACCTACCTGTCTTCTGCATCTTTAAAATGTCAAGGTTATGTTCTTAATTTTGTGCATGTTTCTTCTTACAAATGCGCTGTGCGAGGTGTGGGACAATAATTCTTGACTCTGTAACGATGTTTCATATTGTTGTTGTTATTTAACGACTCTGATATACTGTATGTGCAAAGCTCCTATCAGAATGAAATTAAGATGTTTAAAAATAATTTTTGGTTACCTTATTCAGGACAGAATACCGATCGATAGCTCTACCCTGTATCTGAGTGGGTCTTTTTTCTGAAATTCATGTTGTGTGTTTCAGCATCTGTATTTTCTGTGGAGAGAGGAATGAGAGCTTCACTGAGGAGGGACTAGATCTCCATTACTGGAAGCATTGTCCCATGTTGAAGAGGTGCACCAACTGTAAACAGGTCAGTCAGCATTTCTGTACATGTATATACTGTATACAGGGTTATTTTCGCCCTTCTTCCCTTTCAAACGGTTTTGTCCTATATTGAAATCTCCCCGACATAGGTGTGTTTAAGAGAGATAATTTAAGACATTGGAATTCACCAAGTTTTAAATTCGCCCGCTGACAACCAGGGTGAAAGGGGTAAAAATAAAACGGAGGCAAATATTCCCTGTATACAGTATATAGTGCTGCTACCAGTGCACTGGTGCGATCAGTGCTTCTTATCAGTTTCTTCATGGAAAAAACAGTATTATTATGCTAAAGATATGCTTCAGGCGATCCTGTTTCAAATTAAATAAATTCATGAATAGGGGGATATTTATTCTCATTGATAGACAGAATTGATAAAAAAAAATATTCATCAACAAAACCCTGTATTAACCTATTTTTCAGGTCGTGGAGATTGCTAGTTACACGGAACATTTACTGACAGAGTGTGAGGCCAAAACTAACTACCAGAAGTGCCCTCGGTGTACAGAAGCCATCCCCAAGTCTGACTATGATGAACATATAGCAGCCAAAAGCTGTAACTGTAAGTTATATTGCAAGTTATTTGCTATGTGAATGCATCTTCACTATCATTGACAAAATAAGAATGAATGGAATTTGTTTGCACTAGTTACTGCCACTTACAAGGTTGACAAGTAGAACGATAACCTAAACAATTACAACATTTACAAATGTACATTTAACAAAATGTAGTCCATCAATGCACTTTTTGTTTCAGCTGCCAGAGCGAGCAATAACCACTGTCCTCTGTGTCACCAGAACATAGCGTCAGGGGAGGAAGGATGGAAGTCGCATCTAATGAGCAGGGAGGGCTGTAAGCAGAATCCCAGACGGCTGTTGGCCCTCAACAAAACACCTGCTGCAGGTATGCTAACTCTACAACAACTGCAAAGCTTAACATATTGATACAGAGAATGAAATCTTTCTATTGATGTTATGTTAAATTTATTCATCAATTTTAAAAATTTCTTTATTTGTAGGGAAAAAAGCCGCACCGAAAGGAAAGAAAACTCCACGATAAATATTAAAACTCCTGGATTTTACTAACATTCGCTGATTTTTGCATCGCTGTGATATTATATACCAGACTATATATTTTACAGAAGAAAAATACAATCACTGGATCTTCTTAGAGTATTAAAAAAACAGAAGTTATCTCAGAAAACGGGATGCAATATGTAGAATAGCTACATATATGTTTATAACAGTATATGTATAATTTACTCATAGACAATGTACTAGAGCTGATATGTTCCAGAAATCTCTTCTCACAGAGTATGCTGAGAGTATTGTGCCAATCAAACAAAGGTGTGAAGAAAAATCAGAATCTCAGGACATTTCCTAAATAATCGTTAATTAACATTTCTATGATTTTGGTTTTTGGATCCTGTGTGATTTGGTTAAAGTGACGAGGTTTATGGGCTTTTCATTCATTAATGGGCTTATGTAGGGTACTTTTTTTACCAGATTATCTTGTGTGAACCGATTCATTCAACTTGTTCAGTTCACGTACTGCAGTTTTTGCTGTTAATTTTTTTTTATACAGATCACTGTACAGTTCTCCCAGCTTCTTCCATACTTTTGATAAATATCATTCTGTATTTCAAATTTTCTGTACTAACAGAGCAATGGTTGTGAGAATCTAGTTTTTTTTCTAGTGCCAGATGTTCAGCTGATATAGTGTATGCTACTATGTAGTAGTCCTGATGTGTATTCTGCTATGTTGCCCTTTATAAAAGAATGTACTGTATGCTATATCAGATAGATATGGAAGGAAAAAATGACAGTCATTAAACTTGATAGATATCACTTGTTATTGTTATTGAAGATGTCGGGTTGGGTGTTACATGAACAAGGTTGAAACTTCCCCCATAACAAGACTTAAAGTGTCAATATTATATGTAGAAAGTCCTCCCCCAGTTGATAAGGTTGTGACTTTTTCTTTGATCAAAACAAGAGAGCCCACCACCTTCCATTTGCTTGGTTTAGATTTTACTCATTTTAAATACATGTTTTGGACCAATTTTGAGTTCATTCTTTCATTTACAATATTTTGGTTATTGGGTAGTACATGAATTAAGATGACTGGCCCTCAAGGTAATCAAACAAACCAGCATACCAAATCTCCATATTTAAAAAAAAAAAGCCCATTGGTCCAATTCAGAAACCTTTGACTCATTCTTTAATATGAAGGATGACTCTTACAGATGGATGTGAAACACATGTGAGTTAACTACTGTATGTAATGGTACATGTTACTACTGGTAATAATATACTGGCTTAAAATATGTATTGGTATTATACTGGTACATGTTAAGTAATTCTACTCCATTATGATCAAAATATGTGATAAACTATTCCCGAGTCATAAAAAATACCACAAAATTCATTTTTAAAAGTTTAATTGACTGAGATGTTGCTATTGACAAATTAGTAACATTAAGAAAATTTAATGTAAACAAATTATACCATACATTGAAAGAAAAAGTGGACCACAATGTACAGTACAAATGAACAGCAGGCAGTGAGAACTCCACTGATCACTCACATTCTATAGAATCAATACAAGCATACCAAGCACTATGTTTTTGCTGAATACAATGCACAATACATATACAAGACTTAAATTTGTCGTTTTCACCTTATACTGTAAACTGGTTTTTGCACATTTAAACTTAAAGCCAAAAGTGATTCTATAGTTCTAAAATAATACACACGTACATTGTAAAAGTATGTCTACATGTAAATAACATTTTCAGTTTCCATAGTTTTAAATTTGACCATCAATTAAGATATTTAAAATTTCAACAACAAAAAACATTAGCACAAACCTTTGTACAGAATGTTGTTAATACATGTATTTAGAATTAATTGTAAAATACTTCAGGAAGCTGAGTATCAAATTTATTGGTACCTATACATACTATAATGTATGTAGCCCTCTCTGAATCTCTTGATTTTTTAACACCCCCAACAAAAATTAATTAAAAGACTTGAAGCTATAGAGGGTCACATTATTGCAGTTATATCAACATCAGATTATGAATACAAAAAATATGAAAATTAGATTACAACCAGTACATCAGATAAAATGAGAAATAAAATTTGAGGATTTAAATACAACCAGTTAAAAATATCACAGACAATGCAAAAACTACAAATATCAATAAGTTGTATAATTACTGGACTGTTTTAAAAAGGATTTATCTGTCAAAAATTTACGAGATTCTTTCTTGCAGAAAAAACATTCATCTAAAACCTACATGCATTTAACATTAGAAGAAAAACCATACATGTACTACATTATGTATTTACTTGTAAATATCAAAAAGTTCTCTCTTATAACAAGTACCGGTATTATTGGGAAATGAAGAATAATTTAGCACAATTTACAGTCTTATGAGCACTATATTAGAAAATATCATTAAAGAAATACCGGAAGGTTACGTCAAACTCTAAACAATGTATGGAAATGAAGTAATCATAACGAAACAATATCAGTTTGTGTTCCTAACAGATGTATATACATGTATATATCTATTGAATAAATAAATGTCCATTTAGTTTCTAGTTCTAAATAGTTTACATCTTTTATAAATAAATCTATATTAATTTTATTAAAAATAAAGTAAATTCCTGGACAACTAATACAATATAAAAAAGAAGATCCAGTTATTAGACAACACTGGAATGATATGAATTATTAGACAGGGACAGTGGCTATGTATATGACTATGTCTCAGGTGTTTTAGGCACTTCTCTTTGACTAGCAACAGATCCTTTCCTTGATGGAGGTGCTAAAATGAAAAAAAAAAACAATAATGCAAAATTGTTAAAGTGCTAAAATGAAGAAAAAAACAGATAATGCAAAACTACTTATTTGTCTAAAGTATCAAGATCACAGTTAACTTTTCTTTTATAAAAACATTTTCATATTATTCTATCCAGAATTTCTATCATTCTGTATAAATTAAAGTAAAAAACATCTGGGGTTAGCAATAATTCAATTGATATTTAATATAAAAGCTATACCATAAACTGTAATTTATTGTATGTAAATGTAATTGAAACTTAAAGTGGTTCACCAACAATAGAAACTCAAGAGGAGAATACTCAACAAAAAATACAACAAGTTACAGAAACCAACTCCACATTTCAGTCAGTGCAGGGATCAATTTTATGTACTGCATGGTATTAATCCTGCTTTGATCAAGTCAAATATTCAAACATTCCTTAACAGAAACTGGAAACAAAACCTATAAAGTGTGTAAACATTAAACTGACTGAACATTGATACCAAATACTGTTAGGCCTGTGTACATGCATCGGTAATCCCTGCTGTCACTCAAACTACGCTCCACAAACAAAGGACTGGTGCCTGCAGTGTTTGTTTGTAAACTTTTTTTTAACTTGGAAAGTTATGTCTTTACCCCAGTGTTGCAACTTATATGTGTTAGGTGCATTTCAACAAATCACCCAAATGTACATTGCACAATTTCAAACTGTAGACGACAGCTCCCAGTGAGGAGATTGGGTATAGTAAATAAATGGTGTTCAGAAACAAACGTGCATATTTTACCCAGTCTATTCCACTATACACTACAGTCTAAGATGCTGTCAATCAAACAAAAAATACTTATGATTACATTTATAAAGTAAACTTTTCACCCTGTTATCTACATGTACAGTGTAAAGTTTAATTTCAAATTGATCGATAAATAAGTTAGGAGAGGAGGGTACAATTATGAGACAAGAGAGAGATATTCCCTTCTCCATACTACAGTACGCTTTATTACAACAATAAATCAGGTTTCAGTCTACTAATTAAAGCATTAGAATTACCAGTGCCACTTTCAGATCCATTTGCTGAAACATTTTAACACACATTATAATTTTATTTTTTCTAAAATACTGATTTACCAAAATCTTTAAAAAATAAAAAGCTTTCAAATTTTTTATGTCGACATAAACTTGCCCGTTTTTACCTGATTTTCCTGCTGAACTCGGGCGGGGTCCTGATTCTGAGTACTGAGGTTGAGGGGGAGGCATGCCACTGATGGACCCCCGGCTGGTAGGGCGTTTACCCGAGTCTGGGGTACGGGGAACTTTTGACTGAGAGGTTTTGCCCTGACTCTGCAGGGAACTTCGCCCTTGACTGTGCTGTGAGAGTTTGCCCAGACTCTGCTGAGAGTTTCGCCCCTGGCTGGCGGAGTCAGAAGGCTTCCCTAGACTAGATACGTCAGGTGTGCGTGGAATCTTGGGACGAGAACCGAAAGCCTGGTTGTACTCCTTCACTCTAAAATATCAAAGTAAAACTTTTTCAAATGAAAACAAAAATGTGTAACAATCTTGGAAAAAGTTAGTAAATCTCACAAGCTGAAGTCTACAACAGAGATAGATCTCCATATGACATAATCATACAGAATATCCTCACTTACTCGGGAACGTCCTTACTGGCCCGAGCACTGCCTTGGCTCAACTGACTAGCTCTTGACGCTGTAAGAACATGCATGAAGGCAATGTTTTTAAAAAAAATACGTGCATAATAAATTCGTTATATTCTATATAATTTGTAAAATGAAATTATAAATAAATTATAATTAATAATACTTAACTAATCAATAATTATAATTGAATATTATAATTTTCATTTTAATCTTTTTTTTGAAAAACCATTTGCCATTATCTTTGCACAAGAATATTGTACATGTAAGGAATTGACTGACCAGATCTGAGTCCGTCCTGTGTGTTTGGGCGACTTCCACTCCTGGTCGGGGGACGGGACATGTCTGTTCTACCCTCAGGAATCTGTGACAGCTGGGAAGGGGGACGACTCCTGATGGCATATCAAAATAATAATTGTACAAATTTTTTTTTTACAGAATTTTCTTTCACATTACTACTCTTCCAAAAGCCAGGAACATCGGAGTTACAGAATCTGGTCCTAATTATGAATAATGACATGTACTTACTGGATGATTGAGGAATGCTCGGAGGCTCGACGTTGACTAGGCGTGATGGGTCTCTGGAGAGGCTCATTCAGAACAGAGTCTATGTGCTACAAGAATACATAGCTCAAGTCAGTGTCAAGAAAATATTTTGACTGTGCAAATCAATAACTTTTCATTTTTAACAACAATCTCAACTCAAGCCATGACATACAATCAGAATTAGTAGTAAATAATGGAAATTCATCATTTGGAGCAACAGTCGTTTACCTTTTCGAAGGTTGATTTAAATACTGACCCTTTTCTTGGACTTGGCTGAGCCGGCTACTGCCTGATACTCCTCTGTCAGAAGTTTTTCTCCAGTAGAATCACTGTTATCAAGCTGAATTTCTTCATCCTTGTCTAAATCCAACTCCATGGCATCTTGGTCTTCCTACAAAACAATGTTAGTGTAAAAAATCTGGTCATCACCAGCCAAGCATTTTTATTTTTCTTCTAAAAATTAATCATTCTCTTTGAGAATTACTCAATGGGAACCAAAACCATTGACATTCAAAAGCTTATTTAAAAGACATAGTATGACAAGTTAACAAACTAAATGCTCTCAAATATTTTGGAGAATCCATTGCAGCAGTCTACTACTCAGTACTGGTCTCATTGAGTGTATACAAGAAGTCAGGAACTTGAAAATTTGGGTCACAACATATATCTAAAATCATGTAATGAACATGTAAGTTCATGTATATGTACGTTCATGATAATATCAACACTCTGCATAAGAACTACAGGATATATGATGTCTGTTTTTTTCTGTTTTTATTCTGTTATTATTTGAAGGATGAAGCCACTAACCTCTTCCTCGTCATCTTCTTCATCATCCGATTCATTATCATCTACTGCCTCCACTGCCCAAATAAACCAGCATTTATACATTTTGTTAATTACATTTTGTTTTTTAATCTTTGAACTGAGAAGTAAAAAGAGATAATCGTTAACAGCTATTACATTTGATATTCATAAATCAGTTCCATTACACGTTCATGGAGTTTATATGCATAATGCAATGTCACAAACAATCATGATATTATTACTTAAATTGTAATTTCTTTTCCAGATATTAACACCCTGTTTCCTAGTTTCTACATACTTTTAAGTTAACAATATTGTTAAAACTCCTAAATTTTTTACCAAAATTAACATAGTTATAAAGCTTAATGAATGGAAAATTCAATACATGGAGTAAATATATTACGCATTTTTGTTAAAACATCCGTTTTACTCTATTTTATGGAAAAATAGGGGATACTGTACCTGAATTCAACTGTTTTATGATAAATTCAATTTGTCGGTTCATATCTGGCTGGTCATCTTTGATAAAACATCGCAGGATTTCCTCCATACCCTATAGCAAAAGTTACCAAGAAAGATAACTTATATCTTAATATTTAAGTTTTTGCAGTTACCTCCCTTGAAATAAACGCTAATTTTTCCTATGTTTTCTTTCAAAATCTGATGTGATTTTTTTTGTTTTATCTTGGAGAAGTATTAAAATCTGAAGACTTATTATAACTAACACACTTTCAATTCAACTTCTTGTTAATTCTAAACAATTATATCAAGCTATTTTATAGATACATTTTGCACGTGTGATTCTTAAACACCTATATTTTTTTACAATCAGAAAGTTATATGAAGATTTCAATGTAGCACGAGATTTAACCGTCCTTATTTGGGGGTGTGAGCACACTCAAGGATCGTTTAGAGAGAGTATGCCTGCTAACACCAACAATTAACAAAAGATCCGCACCGCTCGCATGAACTTGTGGGTTTGGGTGCAATATTTGGAACCATGTGGACATGGTATAAAAACAATAGTTAAAAAAAATTTTCATTAGAGAAAAATCATACCATGGCTTTAGCTTCTTCCCTGATGGATGGAATAGCTAGAATGCTATACAGGGCACCATTTACATATGGACGGATCTATAAATTGAAGTATTCAAAATAAGTATTCATTATACTATTATACTATAAAAATAAATCATATTAAATATCATTTCTTTTTACAACTGTTCCTTACTTCTTGATTTTCATGACCCAAAAGATCACTGAGGACTTTAAGGGTTTGGTGGGCATTTCCTACACAACGCTTTTTACCTACAACCATTGAAAGCATCCACACATTATTATTTGGTGAACAACTATTTATTATTCAGTCAATTTTCTATTCCTGCTAACCCTAACAAAAGTTTTGAATATACATATTTGGTTAAAAGTCAAAATTCCTGTTATTATCAAGAATCATTCTTTTTTATTCATAAGAAAGTTTTAACAAACCTGATGTTCTAAGACAGAGGTTCATAAGAAGTGCGACAGAGTACTCCAGAGTATAATCAGACAAATTGTCGTTATCTTCCAGAACTTTAACCAGCCACTCAATCAACCCAGCATCAATCATTGAGGACTGCAGGTTACGCCTACAACAATGTACATTGTATGTAAATGAATTTTTTTTAAAATCCTCTCTATTAAAGCTTACCTGTATTTGACCTTCAAATAAGTATCCTTGATATGGTATGATGATATGTAAATGTATATGTGGATAAAATAGCATTGTATTTCACACTGAATTTCATAAAATTGGCATAGTTTATACACACACCTGAGACTCAGTTTCTGCAGGGCCCCTAGAACCATTTCTCTGGTGATGGACTCTTTCTCCTCACTGTGTAGATTGTCCAGAAGAGCTTTAAACAATTCCTGGTTCTGTGCTAAGTAGGTGCGACCTTAAACACATATACATACTGTATGATTCTTCCGTTCTTTTGACTTAATATTACAATACAAAACACTCTAACAGGAAAGAGATTTCAACTTGTCAACAAAAATTTGAAACTGATTTCTGCATACATAAGTATCACAATGTGTTTTGTAGCATTGTTATTTAGTGTGGAACATTTAAATTTGTGGTGGCTCAATTTTTACTAAATTTTTGGGGTCCCATCCCCAATTAATTCAGATACTCAAATTACTGAACGTATGGTATCAATTAATAAATCATTGAATAAAGTAGGCTCTTATGAACCTTTAAATAGTACTTTTAATCTCAAAAAATTGCTCCCACAAACTTTAATGTAAACCGACCTGCACACAGGGAAGCAAAAGCATTGAAGAGCCTGGCTGCTGTCTGTTTCACTGTGTCATCAGGTGAAGTCAGAAGACCCAACACAGCCGTCTGTAATGGACAACCCGCATTACGGGTAACTTGTAACTCTCAGCATAGAAACACAATTGTATATTTAGAATTGTGGTTTATCAAGAGTTGTCTGCCTTACCCTGTGAGCCCCTGCTTTAGCACACCCTAGCAAGTCGTTGTCTCTGTATGCAGTCATAGTTGTGTCCCTTTGCTGTGGATTGGACTGAGTCAACCTCTAATTGAAGGTACAATATACCGGTACATTCAGTTGGTTAGAAAAATGAATATGGTATTTGAAATATGCAGTGTACATCATGTTGATGAAAATGATGGGAAAATGTTTCCTTTTATAAGCTGCTGACAACACTGAGCAATTCTTCATTGCACTGTTACAAATGATAAGCCTGCAAATTTTCTCTCACCCATCTTATAGCCTGTAGTAGAAGTGCTTTCTTTTTGTTTGGTCCACCAGCCAAGTCTTCTTTGACCTTGGGGAAGTCAAGTGGTGGGTAGGCATCTGGCTCCTGCATAGGCTGCCTGTAACATGTGTACTTGTATTACTTAATACTGTGATTAATCATTGTCAAAGCCAAATATATACATATGAAGATGCCAGTGCCATCTTTGACCTTCAAATAATAATTCAACAAAGAATTTCTTCATTCTTCTTTTAACAAGTAATAAAGCACAAAATATTAAAAGTTACACATAAGGAGAGCTCTTACATCTGAGGAGCAATGGACTGTCTGAGAAATTGACTAGCTGTTCCGGGCCTGGTGAAATCGACAGATCCAGCGACATGGTGACTGAATAGACGAGAACATATTTCTTGCAGATATTCTGGCGTTATCTAGAATTAAACAAATCAATCACAAATGACACTATAAACTATATATGTGCATGAACATAGAAAATGTAAAATAAAAGTTTACCCAAATCTAAGTCTTATTAGTTAATACTCAGACAGCTTGAATGAGCTTGAATTGTAAATGTAAATACTCATGAATATGCCTTCTTTGTTAATTATACCATGATCTCAAACTGATTTAAAAATGTCCATGACTATGCATGTCGATCATACAGTAACTCAACTGAATGTAATTTGAATATTGAGATGTGCAGTAAACATCATGATATTAGTTAAATAAAATGAATAACTGACTTAAACAAATTTCCCATTGTTCACAAAAGCAAACAATATTCAATTATAATACATGTATAATAATGTAATACTATAATAATGATGAAGAAAACCACTTACAGGTTTTCCTTGAACAGTGGATTCCAAAGCATCAACTAGATCAGCTGTGATTCCAATTAAGTTGTGGTAATCAGCCTACAAGGAAAGTAGCAAACATGATATAAATCCATATGCTTATTGCAGTCATTGGTATTTGCTTTAATATCTGAATCAATAGTTCTTACTATTTCACAATCATACTGTATGTGTATTTCCAGTTTTTCTTTATCTTTTTGACATATTTCAAATAAAAATGCATTTTAGTCTCCTAATTTATTACAAAAAACACTAGTTCAAAAATTTCTACAGGGTAACGGACATAAAAGTATTCTACAAAAGAATTACTTAATTTTCATCAATTTTTGTTTTGAATAGTGATAGATACATTGAAGGCCAGAGTTACTACACAAGTACACTTTAACCAGAGTGAAGACTAAGAGAATGTAAATGTGAAATAAGCAATGAAATCTATGGTACAGTGTACATGTATATGAAAACAAAGAGCTCAATTGAGAAGTACATTATAGTCTTGTCAAATCTATTCTCAACAATTAAAGTGCAAGTTGTGGAACATCTATGGGTCAAAGGAAAGTTTCAAACAACAGCAAAATACCAAATGTACCGTCTATCAAAGTGCTGTTATGATTTAAATCATGTAAATATTAAATCAATGACACCATAGACAAAATAAAAATCTGAAATTTATCAGATTATAAATTTGGAATTTATAGCACATTAATCTTTGGAAAAAACAAATTTTTGCGAGTTTTGTTTATGATCATCTTGTTTTAGATTACTCTACTCTCAAGTATTTTGTCTGTGGTGTGAAAACTTACCCCAAAGCTCTCTGTTTTATTATAAACGAAAAAAGAAGCAATGTGTGTTAGTAGAAAGGTAGAAGAGATAAAACTCATGCTTATTAGTACACATAGAAAGAGTACATGTACTTGTTAAAGATCCTAGCTGGGACAATGTTAGTAAGCTTGTGTGACCAGTGGCTGATGAACAGTGGTTCCTAATCTGAAATATCTGGATATAAAGATCATTATCAGAGAAATCTAATGACCTCTATCTCCAGTATCATTTCTCAGACCACATGAGCCAAATGCAATTCTGCAGTGCAAACTTCATCTTGAAGGATGAGTCCATGACCAGCTTATTCTATGATCAAGAGAAATTCTTGTCTGCCACTAGCTTATGTAAAAGTACATCTACTGTGCCCCATGCAGTGTTATGTGACTGACAGTCAGTGTCGAACCATTACCTGAACACGATTGTGTCGTTTTATGTAAGACATTGTTTTACGCTCCGAATCCACCAGCTGTTGTTGCAAGCGAGAAATTTGCTGAAACTGGTCTGTAGAAATTTGTATTGGCAAAATAAGTGCAACCATTCATTTAGGTACAAGTACATTACTAAAATATCAGCAATTAACATGCATGATCATACATGTTTCTTTGTATCATTATATAAAGATGCAATAGCAACAACTGTCATTTATTCAAGAGATTACTTTAAGGGTTTTTTATGTGGTCAAATAAGAAAAAGGTGCAAGTTAAGTTATACTTCAAAGATATATATTAATTAACATAGTACAACCTAAAGTAATATTTTCTTTAAAATTGCGAATGCTCTTGCAATGAATATATATACCTATGGTAAAGTGTATACCGTATCCGATTCTGCATGTTTAAATTAATTTATGATCATCATCATATCACCTGTACCTGTGGTTAAATGAAGCATTAACTATACCTGATTCATCTCCATCCTTGTTACCCCTCTGTTGAAAATGGGTTAAGGAAAACAATAGGTTTAAAGGTGTTGTTAATTAATTATTAAATTTTTAATAATTTAATAATAATTATTAGATAAAAAATAATATGCTTTAAGTTTATAAAACTTTTATTATGTAACTGGATTTTTTCAAACTACCGGTACATGTACATGGATATGTCAGGTGAATCAGACATGTTAAGACCGCAGGCTTAAAAATTTTTAATCGAAGAAAAGCATGCGGCTTTTCTTCTCGAATGCCCGAACAAAACTGAAACCGAAGTATGCTTGTGCATTATGGGTAAACACTAGATGATACCACAGGGGTGGTCTCAAAAGTTCAGGCATGATCGTAGGCAGCTCGGGGAAAATGCAAAAAGTTGATGCAGGTAAGTATAGATATTGATGTAATTGTAAACATGTCAGGTTATTTTGTTCGAGAGCAATTTTGAAAAGGATACATAAAGTTCAAACAGTTTGGGTTGTGGTCTAGATTTTAATGTCAAGGTTAAAAACTTTTCCACTCGCACCTCCAGGTCCTTCACCCAAGAATCCTGTAGGAAAAAAAAAAAAACTCTTTCACTTAAAAGTAATAATCTGTAGCCGTATCAAAAGCATATATCATGACCTTTCAATCATTAAATTATAACATTTATTATAGCATTCAAATACATCATAATCATAAAGCTTACAGAGAAAAGTTCTTTGTAGGACGGATGACTTTTGGCATTTGGGACAAAAGGTAAGGCGTAATAAGGCAGAAACTCTGTAGTCTGGCTTAAAGAGGCACCCCTGGTCTCCAGGTATTTCTTGAAGTCTCCCATGGCTCGATCTGCTTCTCTCTATAAAATTAGTTTACATTGTCTTTATATTAATCATATTTTCATGAATTAAAAAAAAGAACAGTTAATTCTATTACAAATAATTTATATTCCGGGATACCGTATATTACCTTTTATACACAGAAACTTTATTCATTGGCAGTTAAATATAAATCTACAAACATCTTAATTACCGTAGTCAATATACAGGTAAAACTTTATGATCAAGAATAAACAGTATCTGGTCATTCTCATTTTTAAATGTTTCCCATAATTACCATTAAGCATTGTGAATGAAAATAACTATTCAAATATCTGTTATCATGGATATATAAAATCTTACGAAACACAATTGTTACACTGTATTCTTAATAATAATATATTGCATGTACTTTTTTTTCAAATGTATTACCTGTCCTCTAGCAAATTTTATTGGGAAAATTGCAAAGTATATGTTCAAGTAGAATTCTAGTTTCTTTGCAACTGCATCTCCATCCCGAACAGAAGGATGGAGGCTGTCATTCCATTCCTTGAAAAACCGATCTCTTCTTCCTTTATGAAAGTGTTGCATTAATTCATTCTGTAATAAGAAAATTAAATGTATGATGGTCATTTATTTGAAGAAAAACCTTCCTCAAACCCAAGCATTCATATACAGAAAATTTCTCAATGATATTGCTGAAACAGTTCAGTATCAATTTTTATTTCTATGGGTAAAAGTATTCATATTTTGCATTTATAGCGAGCGAAGCGAGCTCTAAGAACCAGTGTGCGCGGGAAAAAGAACGAGCTAAACCTACAGTTCATCAAACAAAATTTTTTGTCTACGTCCCATAATGCTCTCTAATGTTTTCACCCGTGGTGCTATGCCAAAAATGGCCGACTTTTAACTCGTAATTTACGGTGACTTAAAGTTTGAAGACACGTTTTGAGTACCGCATATGCTTTGGCGAGACTCAAAAGATTTGTTACATGCTTCCATACCTTCGTATTGAGTCGAGAAACGTAAACAAAGATGAACAAAGTCATGGATGACGTCACAGTGCACCTGGCTATATTTCCCGCGATAAATTTAGAGATGGATCAAACATCTGTAATGAGTGTACTGGCTATTTCAGTATAGACTGCGATACCTGCCTCATTGACATTAATTATGATTTGTTTTTAATCTTTTTTTAATATAGAGATTTTATATATATACATACTAGCAAGAGCCATACTTTACTGTCATATCGATCCATTTTTAAGCTAATTGTGCATGCATGTACAGTAGGCAGGTAAGTATATGAGTAGGGAGGAAATAAACAACAGGACATTTTGAACTAAATAAAAAGGAATAAAATGAAAAAAATAAACAGGTATAAAAAAAAATTATGTAGATATTGCATATAGTCAGACCATTAAAGTTAAAAGTGGGAAACTACACACCTACAAACAGGTACCGCTCTCTCTCTCTCTCTCTCTCTCTCTCTCTCTCTCTCTCTCTCTCTCTCTCGGGGTAGGGGGTTGCGCTGTATATGTATCATAACCATTATAATTCACTGGCGTCGGAAGCAAATTGAAAGTGGTGGGGGGGGGGGGGGGGGGGGGGGGCTGACTAATCCTCAGAAATATTGAAAAAAAACCTAATTCCAAAAATCATGAAAATCCTAATCCGGGGGGGCTAGTATGCCTATGACTCCAACTTCTCCATATTTCAACCTTTTTAGGAATAATTATATTTCCTGCGAGAAAAAGTGGAAGGGGGGGGGGGGGGCGCAACCCCCTATGATGCTATGTGCCTAATGGTTAGGTCTAATTTGGCAAAAAAAGTGGGGGGGGGGGGGGGGCTAAGCCCCCCTAGGCCCCCCCCCGCCCCGGTTCCGACGCCTATGAAATTAGTACCTTTGGCATACTTATTGTAGAGCAATACTCTTTCAAAAATTCTTTGACGTTCGTTGATACCTAAATAAAACATTAAGTTGACAATGATGCAAGGTATGTGTAATTCTTGCTGCGCTCGCCAGAACGGTAGCACCGTAAAACATATTATTCTTCAGAATTTTAAGAAAAGCACATTACCTGTATGGCCACCAGTTTTTGATTAGATTTAGATTTGATACTGTGAGTGGCTACAGGCTTGCTCTTTTGGTCGCATTCTTTCAAGAAAACTGAGCAACATTTATCAAAGCCATTGAATTCCAGGTACTGCAAAAAGAAAGAAAATAATAAAGAAAATAAATATAGAAATCAGTTAACAATATCCTTTAAACCATCAGAATCATATAAATTAATATTATTCTTTATAGTATATGTCCCTTAAAGCAGTGACATGGTACTTGTTTTATTCATTTATTAATTAATTATGTAAATTAAACTGGATTTGTTAAAAATTCGAAACATATACGTCATACACATACAGTAATTGATAAAATATGATACCCTATAAATGAAATTCGATGTGACATTAATATCACAAGGGATACAAATATCATTTTACATTTATTCAAGGTACATGTACATTCTCATTTGCTTATTTAGACGTTATCTTTCAACAATTGATCAATTAATTTACTGAGTAATTATTACCTCTTGGACGATGGCATTTAATTCTCCTTCAAATGATACAACAGACAGGGAACCTGACATCTTACTTAGATTAGTTTTCTGAAAATAAAAGCATGTAACACTGACCATAGAGACAATTCAAGTTAAAGCAAAATATGTCAAACCATCATGTTAGCATTACATTCCGAGAATCAGTTTAGTAAATACCCTTTAAAATCATAAATATATCCAAAAGAAGTCGCCTTAGTCTGCATATAATTGCCGATACACTTCGAAATAAGTTAATTAGAAATGATCAATTTTTTCTCCCTTGGCATGCAGTAAACAAATAAATCGTTGTCATCAGAATGTTTTATGAAAGTAAACTAAGTCGTACTTCAACATATTCTTATCTAGGCGTTTCAGCTTTTCGAAAAAAGTAGGAAACAGCAATTAATTGCATAAAGCTTAAATGTAACTAAAATTTTGTTACATCTGAATAAAAAATATATATTTGATCGGGAGGGGAAAGGGGGAGTCACAAGTACTATTTTGCTGTGTGAATATAATTGAATTTTTGAGAGGGGATAGCATGGACCCCCCCCCCCCCCTCCTGTAGATCTGCACATGCATTCTATAGATATATATGGTTTTTGGGAGTTGATTTTAATCAACTCTCCTATGCAGTTACTCTGGCAAACCGAAAGTGAAACAGTGTTTCGACCTAAGCACAAATCATCACCGCTGACAATACTTAGTTCTTGAAAATAATAGAAAAATTCGATGTAATCTATGCTGAAGCATTGTTTTTCAAGGAAACTTATCTATAAACACTTTGAAAATAGCCAGATTTTATATAATACGAACAATTTAGACATTTTTGTAGTCTCGTGTGTTAATTCCTACGCCAGAGTTTAATATAGTCTCGTTCAACCAAACGCTCGGCTATCTCCGTAAATCTGTGGGAGACAGCCGAGCGTCTGGTTGATCGAGACTCGATTTCGATATCAATAGTGCTTGGATCCATATAATTTTTAGAATTGTTTCGATTACTTATATTAATACATAGTTTGAAATCTATCTTTAAATATTACACAACATGATTCATATGGGGACTTCTCGAAATTCCTGTCGGAAAAGTCTAAAAATTCATATTTAAAAAAAGTGCGTAATTCAAATACAGACTATAGAAACTAATTGCCATGCAAGATAAGTTGATTTTAAAATAAATGATAATTGATAAAATCGGTAGCCCCAAGATGTTTAGGCCCTTCATTGATAAGACGCTTAGGCCCCAACATGTTTAGGACCCAAGATGTTTAGGCACCAGCCTACATTTTTCTAAGGTGGCAGGGGATAGTTTTTTTGGTCAAGGAAATGTGAGGCAGATAGTGCTCATATATGATTTAATTTTTCAGTGGATTTTTAAATTTGCTAAAATTGGTTTGCATACAGGGGACACATGGTCCCGACTCTTGAGAATTTTTAAACATTTCAGAATAAAACAAGTACAACTTACATATAGCACTATAAAGAACAGCCAGGGATGGTCTCAAAATTTTCTGAAAAATTGCCCTTTATTCACATTTTCACGGGTCCAGAACCACGCTCCAGTCCCGAGCAACTGCCATAAACTATCATAGGATTTGTAGCTTAATGTATACCCATGCAAATAATCACCAATTGATGGGGGGTCAATCACCTTCTTTTCGAGTGACATTTCGTGTTCTGAACCCACCCTACTTTTCAAGCACAAAACCGAAAGTGAAAATTTTGGCCTCAGTTTCGCATTTTTATTCCATATCTGATGAAAAGTGCTACCAGTATTAAAGTGTCATATATCAATGAAATTGACATGAGCTCCTCTATCCACAAAATGAATGCAATAAATATTCTAGCAATTTATACCCCTCAAATAACCAGCCAAACCCCAGGTTCTCCCTTTATTTCAAAATTTTGACGGGTCTTTCCTTCGAAACTATCCCCTGCCACCTAAGTTGATTATAATTTTCATTTTATTTTTTAAATGAATAATGGTTTAGGCACCAGCATACATTTGTATAAGTTAATTATAATTTACATTTTATCATTTAAAACTTCATTTACTTTAAAAATTATACAGAAGTATAATCTGCATCTTATGCATCATTTATTATTTTTTAAATATCATATTATTTTGTCACATCATATTATTTTCT